>NW_025813728.1:0-141549 GCF_021917145.1 Hypomesus transpacificus | reverse complement strand
TTTGATGGTTGCATTTAAATGAGTCTTTGCTGTTTGTTCAGTAACGTAAAATGCTGTGGCTGTTTGTAAACCAGCCGACAACAGAACTAGTGCGAGAAAAAGCACATCCAATACAGAAAAAAAGAGTAAAATGTTTGCACAAAGAAAAAAAAACATCAGCCAGACAGCTCAAAACAAAATTCCTGAATAATGGCAGAAGTTACAGTTAGAGTCTTTCAAGGTCAACAACATTTTGACTTGACATTCTTCCTCTTGGATGTCGTCTTTTAGATGCAGGTATCTGCACTCTGCCAGTTTGTCTTCACAAGAGTGTCCAGAGAAAGAAGTTGTCCAACTTCCATCTCCAAAACACCCAGGAAGAATCACGTTGATGAAAATGTTGTGAAAAGCAAGTGCCTTGTCACCCTCTGGTGGATGAAAAGTAGACTGCAGGAAGATACCCGTGTGGGTTCGCTTCCAAATATGGTCTCCTCCAATCATCCATGCCACAGCCATCATCAGTCTCCCCTCCAAAACCCTCTCAGGTGATCCTCCAGTTGTGTCTCGTCATTTCCCCCTATTCTTAGCTTCACCACAGGCGAGCTAGCTTTAGCATTAGCTTTAGCATTAGCCCACTCATCTTACCACTCGACCCTCCCATTCTCCGTTCTCTTAGCGTCAGTGGAGCTAGCATTAGCATTAGCCTGCGTCCGCTAACTGTACGGCGCAATCCATTACTTCCTGGTCTTCTCCTGCTTGAGCACGACGGGGCCGACGTTAACGGGGCAGCCCAGGCTCGTCGTGGACTCGGCCTCCCTCTCATTCAGACCGACCCCATCGGCGTCGCGGTCCTTCTCCCGGCTGTTCTGGCTGTTCTGACGGCTCTTCCTGGTGCCGGAATCCAGCCCGGTGCCCTCGAAGAGGCGAGCCATGAAGGCCAGGCCGTTGCGACGGATGTAGGACTTGCCGGCAAAGGTGTAGAGGATGGGGGTTGACACAGCTGCTGATGAACGCCAGGGCGGAGGTGACTGCACGAAAAGACTTCCAGATGTGCTCCAGCCTGGGGAGAGGAGAGGTGGGGGAGGGAGGGGGGGTGAGGAGAGGAGAGGTGGAAGGGGGGTGGGGGGGAGGAGAGGGGAGGGGGGGGAGGACAGGTGGAGGGGGGGGTGAGAAGAGATGGGGGGGAGGTGGGATTCAGGGAGGGAGGAGAAGAGGTGGAAGAGGGGGGGGGGAAGGGCAGGAGAGAGAGAGGAAGGGTGGAGGAGGTGGAACAAAGAGATTTGTGGGGTGGACAGTTGGAATTGAGGAGAGAGAGTAGGTGGAAAAGCATACCGTCAAGAAAACGAAAACAGGTGACATTTTGACAGTTGCCTGGGGATGATGTCATCATGAGTAGACGGCGAGGAGGGAAGGGAAGGACTCTACCTTAATTGTATATTGGAACCCTTTGGACAGAGAGCTGCAGCGACCTGTTCACGAGAAGATTTCGCAATGATGACATATTGAAACATGTACACTCACCCCCCCCGACACACACACACTCTTACACACACAAACTCACCCCCACACACACATGCCTCCCTCCCTCCCACAGTCACTGACATCCCTCCCTCCCCCCCCCCCCCCCCCCCCCCCCACACACACACACACACACACAAACCCCCCAAGCCTACACACACACACACACACAACGTACCTGTACCATGTTGATAAAGTGATACGGGAGCCAGAAGACGCAGAAGGTCACCACGATGGCCAGGATCAGCTTCTCGCTGCGAATCCGTCGGCGGAACCTGGTCTGTCTCATCTTACGCAGGATACAGATGTAGCTGCCTACAATCACGCTGTAGGGGACTACAAATCCCAGCACCAGCTCCAGGGTGTACTGCAGGACCACCTGTGTGAGGGGTAAAGCAGTTTCGAAAGTCCATACCCCAGGAGCCAGGAATATAAAAGGAAAGCTTCCCGCTGGATACTTCCCTCACACACAAACACACACACACTCACACACTCACACACTCACACACACACTCACACACTCGCACACACACTCACACATCCATATACCCCATATCCATATACCCCCACTCTTGTACATACTCGCCTACAACTCATTTCGACATGACCCCCCCCCCCCCCCCCCCCCAACTCACACACGTCACAATCCCCCAAACCCCTCACGAGAGCCACCCCTGCCCATCTTTCTCACCTGGCCCTGGTGGTCGTGGAAGGAGTCACACACAAAGCGGCTCTCATTCACTGTCTTCTGCTGCCTGAAGAGCATGGCCGGGACAGAGGCGGCCAGCACTAGGACCCAGACGACAAGCATCACCCGCAGTAATACCAGCCTCCGGCTGGCGAGGGCGATGACGTGCCTCGGCCACACCACAGCCACCAGCCTGTGGAGGCTCATGAGCATGATGAGCTGGATGGACGCGTACATGTTGGCCAAACACAGGTAGAACAGCACCTGGAGACGGAAGGGAGACACTTTCCAGATAATAAAATAAACAATCCTAAAAGCATTTGAAACGCCCAAGAGAGGACGACCGTGGTCTTGTGACCTGGATTTCTTCCTTTCCCTTCTTCTCATTTCCCCCCACCTTCCTCTCCTCCATTCCCTTCTCCTCCTCACCTCCTTTCCCATCTTCACCTCTCCTCCTTCACCATTCTCCCCTTCTCTCCTCCATTCCCTTTTCCTCCTCACCTCCTTTCCCCTCTCCACCTCTCCTCCTTCACCATTCTCCCCTTCTCTCCTCCATTCCCTTCTCCCCCCACCTTCCTCTCCTCCTTTCCCCCCCCCCCTCCCCCTCACCCCGTCTCCTACCTTGCACATGACGTTGCCGAACACCCAGCTCATCTTCACGAGGTAGATGATGAAGAAGGGGGTAAGCGCCATGAGGGAGCCGTCGGCCAGCGCCAGGTTGAGGATGAGGAGGGTGGTGACGGAGCGCTTGCGGGCGCGGGCCAGGATGCTCCAGATGATGAACAGGTTGCCGGGGACGCCCACGAGGAAGACCAGGGCCAGGATGATGAGCGCCCCCACCGTGGTGGAGGCCGTGTTGTCCACGATGCTCTCGTCCGTCGGGACCCCTGGGGTGGTGGCGTTGGGGAAGGGCCCGAAGAGGCGGGAGGGGGGGAAGGGGAAGGGGGACAGGGGAGGGTGGCGGGGGGGAGGAGGGAGGTGAGGGAGGTGTTGGAGGGGAGCGCGGAGAGGGGGAGGTGGTGGAAGCGTTATAGGACATGGTGGGCACCTGAGAGGAAGGGAGAGAGAGAGAGAGAGAGAGAGAGGGAGAAAGAGAGAGAGACAGAGACAGAGAGACAGAGAGAGAGAGAGAGAGAGAGAGAGAGAGAGAGAGAGAGAGAGATGAGAGAGAGAGAGAGAGGATGAGAGAGAGAGGAGAGAGAGAGAGGGGAGAGAGAGAGAGACAGAGACAGAGACAGAGAGAGAACGCGATAAAGATTGTGTCTGTGTGTATAAATGGTGTCTGTGGGTGTGTGTTTATTATGTAATGACCGTGTGTGTGTGAGTGGGTGTGTCAGGTGTTCTTGTTTGTTTGCGGTCTGGAGTTGGTGTTCACGAGTGTGTTTGTGTTTATAAGTAAACATTGAGATCCAAAAAATGGTTGGTTTGCGCTACTTTTTCTTCACCCACATACAGTACATTTACATTTATTCATTTAGCTTTTATCCAAAGCCACTTCCAAGAGAGAGTTTTACAAAAGTGCATTGGTCACTGATCATGACAACAAGTAGGGTAGTGCGGGTAGCCAAACTTGAAGCATACACTATCATCATATTGTGAAAACCAAATAACTAGCCAAGGCCAGAACCACAAGAGCATGTAGTTAAACAAGTTACAATTAAACAACATGAACCTCAAAAGTGCAAGAGTGTACCTGTAGAAAAAGCAAGCAACAATAACATATTTCACAGCTAGTAAAATCATTTTAAATCAGTTACAACTAACCAGCAAGAGCCACACGTCTCTTCAATAAGACCAAACACCAGTGACACCAAACTCTTGTGAATGCATTTCTAAATGTACCATTTCCCTGACACATTGATCTTGGCAGGGATTTCACTTCAACAACAGTAAGTAAGTGACATGTGTGGGAGTCTGTTGCAAGAGTAACAGGTTTTGACTGGAGGGGTGTGATTCCTGAAAGGCAGGACGAGACATGAGAGAAACAAGGTTAGCAGAGAGCGTGTCTAAACGTTGGTGGGTTTGAGAAATCGACCGTTCAAAAGCTAATAGTGTCTGTGTGGCTTTCGGTAGAGATTAAATAGAAATACCCCCCCCACAAAAGACCTTGATCAGAAAAATGTTTGCGTAGTTTCCCCCCTCCATGTCTCTCTCATACACACAATCAAATCACACACACACAGACACAGCGATACAAACACACAAGCATGCACAAATGCACAGATACACAGACTTGAATACTAACCGGACCGTTTGAATGTTTGAATAAGAGCTGTAATGATCAGTTATTACAGCTTACAGAGAGAGAGAGAGGAGAGAGAGAGAGATGAGAGAGAGAGAGAGAGAGAGAGAGAGAGGAGAGAGACGAGAGAGAGAGAGAGCTTAATTGGGTGTGGGTTACTAAGGGAGAACGGTATGAATGATGTAGAAAAGAAAGAAAGAGAGCAAACAGTGATAGATAGAGCCCTAAATCCAATGCAACCGGGGGTTTACAAGCAGTGACATTTCTCAAATAATCAGGAGAATGTCGTGAGTCTAAAACAAGTCAGGACCGATCTAAAGCAGAAAGTAAAACCTATCAGAGCATTTCATCAAGTCTGATTCTAATCTCTCCTAAAGTTGATTTGACTTGAACCTTACTCAGATGCAAAACACAAAACATTCACACCTCCAAAAAAGGGCACAGAAGCGTTGACAAGACGCATCACATCCTTCCATTAAAGATGATCCACCTGTGGTCTGTGCTATGAGAACGATCAGATAGCGCCGGACAGAGTGCTATCCATCACAACAGCAGTACAGCAGGACAGGGGTTAGTGTTTACGGTAGGCTCGGATGGGTTTCCAGATAGAGGAAAGCAGGAGAGAGAGGGACATGGAGGCAGAGATGAACCTGTACTCACCGGGGGGGAACATGATCCTGGATGGAGGGAGAGAGGTATCCAAAAGAAAGTGAGGAAGAAGTGCTAAAAAAGACGTCTGTCTGTCTCTCTCTCTCTGGATCTCTGGCTTCTTTTCTCTCTGCTATGGCTTTTCTCCACGTGTGGCTTCCATCTCTCTTCTTTCCTCCTCTCTCTCTCTCTTATCTCCCTCTACCTTTTCACTCTCCTCATCTTAAAACAATATCATCTCTTTGCTTTTTCAAGCAGCGTCTATCTCTCTCTCTCTCTCCCTCTCTCTCTCACTCTCTCTCTCTCTCTCTCTCCCTCTCTCTCTCTCTCTCTCTCTCTCTCTCTCTCTCTCTCTCCCTCCCTCCCTCTCTCTCTCTCATCTCTCTCCTCCTCTCTCTCTCTCTCTCTCTCTCTCTCTCTCTCTCTCTCTCTCCCTCTCTCTCTCTCTCTCTCTCCCTCTCTCTCTCTCTGTCTCTCTCCCCTCCCAGCTGTGTCATGCCTGTTGTGACATGTTGTGGAGAGAGAAAGGAAGGGGGTGTGTGTCTCCCTTGCAGGCTCTGGCCCACTTCTGGCCTGTCACTCAACGTGTCCACACCCAGCCTCATACCTGAGAGATGACAGTCCACTCAGGAGAGGGAGGAGTCTTTACATTAGCGTCCATTGTGATAAGTATGGCAAACAAACACACACACACACACACAAACACAGCCACACACATAGGAACACACACACACAACCACATGGGTACACATCACAAACTCAAGCTCAAACAGAGAGAAATACATTGAGTTGTAAGGGAGGGAAGAGGGGAATAAAGGAGAGAAGTGTATGGGGAGGGATGGAGGGGGAGTCTGGAGATGAAGCAACAGGAAGTGAGGGAGAGAGCTGAGTAATAAGATGAGACAAAAACAGAGACAGTGTTTTTACAACTAATTCTTATACAGTATATAAATAATGAAATATGTAGTTCAGCTTCTCGTGTCTTTATTCAGCTGTTCAGGTCCATTGTAACCAACTATAGTCATGAAATCTTAATAGTGAGTACAACATGATGTACCCTAACATTAGTACATGGTCATTCAAAATGTAATTTTACCAAGTTGCAAGAGAGGAAGTACACAATTTTATATTTTTCCCATCAGAGCTAAAATTCATTGCTTGCAAACAATATTTAATCCGTTATTAAGAACAAAAACGCAATGACTATAACTAACAGAAATAATCACCATGCTCAGAATGATGGTATGAAAGTGTCACTCCTTTACATTAGTCCTCTATTTGCTTGTCACGTCATTTAGGATAAAACCTTCAGTTAAATGAATAAAATGTAAATGTACTACATAAAACCGCTCTACAACAACTTAATAATCTTTGCACTGTCATTGATACCAGGACAAAATCCAAAATAGAGTGGCTGGGTGAAGGTGGTCTGGACTCTGAGGAAGAGGATCATAATTTCAGAGATGACACTGTAGAAGAACAGAGTACCTGCCCTGTGATCTAGGTACACTCCTACTCTGGAGGACTGAGGGCCTGGTACTGCAGTATCAACACTGTTATGTCTGAAAGTGTAACCACCACTAGAGCAGCGTAACACCCAGGACTTGTCATCGCTACCAAAGTAGGAGTTGTCGCCTGTCCTGCTGATGTCTTTATAGGAGACTGCTATGTGAACATCGTCACCTCTCCACTCCACCTCCCAGTAACAGCGTCCAGACAGAGCCTCTCTACACAGCACCTGACAGCACCTGGTGAACCTCTCTGGATGGTTAGGATATCGCTGCTGCCGACGCCTTATACATGTCACCTTCCTGTTCTCTTCAGACAGAGAGAGGAGTTTATGTGCTGTGTTTGGGTTCAGTGTCAGCTGACAGGAATCTGGGAGCAGAGCAGAGACCAGATCAGAGTTAATAACACGTCCATTCATGTGTCCCCATGTTAAAGCTGCTGTTGTTCTGGATCAGATTCATCATTCAACACGTGTCAGTCGAGAGAGACCTGGACACTTCAGAGACTCACATGATAAGAGGTCTGCTCTGGTCTTGGGCTCTAGAGGCAGGAACACTTCCACTGTGGAGACTGGAGACAGACACACGTGCACACATACAATACATATTCACACAAACACATAGACGTAAACACACACACAGATACAAAGAAAAACACACAGATATAGACACACATACACACATACACATACACAGTCACAAACAAACACAGAAAACACGTGTCAGTGGAGAGAGACCTGGACACTTCAGAGACTCACATTGTAAGAGGTCTGCTCTGGTCTTAGGCTTTGGAAGCAGGAACACAAACACATACACACATATACATATACAAACACACAATTTCATAAATAAGATTTAGCGATATGTGTTGCAGTCTGCAAAATTTGAAGATCCCATCAATTTTCAACCCTCCTTTCTAAGGCTTACATTGTATACAATTTTTACATCTGATTTTTATATCTGATCTGAGACTAGGATACTGAATAACCGCTAACCGGTTTAAACCAGTTTTTACACTGAATGGAAAAGAATCTGAGGACATGTACCTGGATGATAGTGCAGTATCAGAATGATCATTAACTCCAGGAACACCACCAAGATTGAGCTTGTTGTCAAAATGTAACCGTCTGGAGCTGGAGTTGGGGCAATTATTTTGATGTGTGACATTGTGGTTTATGGAAAATTCTCATAAGACTGGACCTTGTATTATCAGTGAAAATTCTGATGGTCATGACCACATGGAAGTCAATATCTCGAAGGTTATGTAGAAAGTATCGCAACTTGAACAAAGAAGCCATTAGAGGACATGGTTTGGCATGTGGACATGTACCTGGATTGTGTTGCAGTATCAGATAAATCACTAACGCCAGGAACACCCAGAGGATTGACCTCTTTGTTGTCACAATGTATCCATCTGGAGCTGGCTCTGGAGCTGGCTCTGGAGGTGGAGTTGGAGTTGGAGGTGGAGGTGGAGTTGGGGCTTCATGTTTCAGTCAATAGGAAACATATGTATGATTTATGAAATAAATCCAGAAATTAGAGTTAGTGAATAAATATATAAATAATTGTATATATGACAACAAATAAAATATACAGACCAGCACAAAACAACATTGTCATAATTTTGTAATCAATTATTTAAGATGAAAATATTACTCTCTGGATGATCTGGTGGTTGTGCAGTGTATTCTGGCTACCCCTTGGTTTCACACTTGGTGGTTTTAAGGGGTGTGTACCCCTACCCAGCCTTACCCCTCGATCAAAACAAGTATTAGGACAGCCCTTACTCTCATGTGAAGGCTTCAAACTAAGGAGTAGGGGTATGACAGAGAATTGGGATTCGGCCAATGTCTAAATCGTTGAGGATAATCTGATGTTTTTACAGACCTGCTGTGTTTACCAAACTCACCTGTGGTGGAGATGTTGGACCACTCTCTCTGGATCAGCTCCTCTAGTTTCTCTCTCAGCTCAGAGACCACCTCAGTCACATGTTTGAAGTACTGAACAGGAGGGACATAGTTTGTGGGGGGACTGGGGACATCTGAAGATACACTAGTACTGGAGAGAGACTGGTAGTTCTGGAGAGAGAGAGAGAGAGAGAGAGAGAGAGAGAGAGAGAGAGAGAGAGAGAGAGAGAGAGAGAGAGAGAGAGAGACAGAGAGAGAGAGAGAGACAGAGAGAGAGAGACACAGGTTAAGCAGAGTTCAATCTGAGCACACACAGTGGGTTCAAGCTGCCAGGGTAGTCTAGTTACCTGGAGGAAGAGGATGTTGTCCTCTGTGTGGGAGAGCTTCTCCAACTCAGCGTCTCTCCTCCTCACCTCAGCTATCTCCTGCTCCAGTCTCTCCAGCAGTCCTTCAGCCTGACTCACTGCTGCTCCCTGTTGGGCTGTGATCAGATAGTTCACCTCAAAGCGCCTTCTCATAATGGAATGGACCATATCAATGAAGATCGTCTCACTGAGCTTCTCTGCTGTCTGTCCAGAGAGCTGGAAATAGAGAAAGATAGAAGAGAGAGAGAGAGAGAGAGACAGAGAGGGTGAGACAGAGAGAAAAAAAAAGGTGAGACAAATAAACCCACCAGCACAGTAGCAGAGCTCCAGTAGTGGAGATCCTGATGCTGACCTTGAGAGACTCCACAGCCTGTTGGAGCTCCTTCAGCTCCTTCTCTCTCTGCTGGACTCTCTGCTGGACTTCCTGCTGACTCCGGACTAGCTTGTTCTGGAGAAAAACAAACAGACAACAACACAGTAGGAGTTACAGTACAGAACTCTGGTGGAAAGGACCTCTGTCAGAACACACTGAACACCTACACTGAACACAACTATAGGGGTTAGGGTTACTGAACTATAAAGGTTAGTATTACAGTCATGTACAGGTTTACATTTACATGTATTCATTTAGCAGACACTTTTATCCAAAGTGACTTCCAAGAGAGACTATGTAGTTAAACAGGTTACAATTAAAGAACATGAATTGCCATAAGTGCAAATGTACCTGTAGAAAAACAAGCAACAGTAAAAAAAAAATATATTTCACAGCTAGTCCAACAATTTAAATCAGGTACCACTAACCAACAAGAGCAACAAGTCTCTAAGCAAGAGTCATTGTGATCCTGGAGGAAACTAACATTGGGTCCAGCAAACCATTCCTAAGTACCGTTGTACTCTGTTACTCTGTTGTGATGGTAATTCACATCATTTATCCAAGCAACTGAGTAATTCAACTCTTCCTGGGTCTTTTTTCCTGAAATTAGTCAGTACTTGTGACATTTTAGATTTATATCTATAGTCTAAGTAGGAGTTCAATCAATTGACTCATCTAAGATTGTAACCACAGTCCAATTATTACACATTTGATAATCTAGGTTGTACATGTCATATATTGTTAAAGCAGTTATAGATGTATTATACTTTTAAAGATGTACACAAATAGGCTGTATTTCTTTGCATACTAAACTACCTACAGGAAAATTGTCCATATTTAAACACTTTCATGTTCTAAGTTAATGATTGTGTCACCATCTAGTAATCTGGTTTTACCTGTTTCTCCTGCCTTACAGCTTTGGCTGATACTATGTCATGGCCTTTATGTTCATCCATGGTACACAGCATGCAAATACATTGCTGGTCTGTCCGACAGAAGACCTCCAGCAGCTTGTCATGACTGGAGCAGATCATCTCCTGCAGTCCAGACGTGGCTTCCACCAGCTTGTGTTTTTTCAGTCCAGGGACCTGGTAGTGGGGCTGGAGGTGAGTCTGGCAGTAGGACACCACACAGACCAGACAGGACTTCAGGGCTCTCTGCTTCCTGGGCCCGGTGCAGAGGTCACAGGTCACCTCTCCTGGCCCAGCTGGACTGGTCAGCTCAGAGGGGGCGGCCTGGGCTCCTCCTGTCTCCTTCAGCTTCTCCACCACCTCAGCAATGATGTTGTTCCTCTTCAGAACAGGCCTCAGAGGGAAGCTCTGTCTGCACTGGGGGCAGCTGTTGACTCCTTTTTGCTCATTCTGGTCCCAGTAGCCCTCGATACAGCTGCTACAGTAGCTGTGGCCACAGGCGAGGGTGACAGGATTCTTTAAGAGGTCCAGACAGATAGAACAGCAGAACTGGTCCTGGTCCAGCACAACTCCCTGCTGGGCCATGCTGGAGTGGTAGTGATGATCTCTTTCTCACACACAGAAACACAAACAAAGATAAGTTTTGTTTCCTCAGAATAACTATTGTGGGAGGAGGGAGAAATTTCCTGGTTGTCATGGGGTGGAGTTTAGGAGGGGGTGGAGAAAAGAGAGAGAGTCGCTGAGACAGAGGCAAATTATATAACAGAGAGACAGGAGAAAAATAGACGTGTATTTATTCAACTCAGACAATGATAGGACTGTGTTTCTGTTCAGTGTGAAGAAAAGACAGGCTAGTTAGAAACAGGAAGTGTTAACACCACCTCCCTCTCACACAGACACACATTCCCTATTTCTCGTCATTGGCTTCAACTGTCTAAAACCAAGTCAGGAGCAGCATTGTACTGAGTGTATGTGTTTACGTGTATATTTATGCCCTGTTAGGAAAAAGAAGAGAAAAAAGAGAATCAATGAGACATAATGATGTTGTGAGATCAAGTAACTGGTTTCTCCTTCACTCCTCTCCTGCCTCCAAACACTCAAGAAACACCTCCTGACCCAGGATCTGTGCCTGATGAAGGGGTAAATGACTCCTGCAAAGGTCCAAAACATCTGCCTCCATTTCTGTATCCAGATCCCTCTCACATAAAGCCCCACAACATGGGAACAAGGGAAGGTTATTTAAAAACAGACATTCAGAAAGAAAAGGCACCTTGTGGGATGGAGTGGAACATTTTATGTTACTTGGGAATTATGACATCAAAGTCTAAGATTGGAACGTAGACTGCTGGTTTTCTGCCTGTCATAGACAATGATGAAGGAAAATGCACCATTTGTTGTTGTGTGATTTTAGTTTATTTCACCAGCGCATCTTTAAAAAAAAAACATACATCTTGGAAAAAGGGACAAACAAATAGGTAGGTAAATGATTCTATTTTATATGAAGTTTGTTAAACAATTATTTAAAACGTTTTTAAAAATAAATTCTACTCGAGTATAATAAATGTGACATCATAAGATCAATTGTAAGGGTCATTCTAGCAACACAGAGAATTAACTCACAGTTAACATTAGTGGAAAATGTAGACTAAATATAACATTTGTTGAATTTGTGGTCATTTTGCAAATACCGTCCAGTTAACATGAACTTGTTCAATATGTTGTTCATCAGCTCCATCTGAATTATTCCAACATTGTTGATCCATCATTCAGAGGTAAATGGTTTATGTATACATTGACATATACATCCACTGAAAAAATACATAAAACCTTGGGTAAAAAAGTATTAATAACCATAAAATATGTGAAAGTGTGTCATGTTGATGTTATACTTTAACACAGTAACATATTAAGCACTCACACAGCTTGAAGATGTGTATTAAAAGTTATGAATTACTACCTCAGATTCCTGAAGAGTCATGGCTGATCCTTCAGAAAGCTTCCGGAATATTTCTGTCGAAAGAGTTCCATTAATTACAGTTTATTCCGTAGTTCGAGAATATAGAAAAATCACTATCAACCTGAATGGGCCCTCAAATGGACGTGTCTATATGTGGTGTTGTTGTGGACGTACTGGCCATGCAGTCCAGGCGAAGGACCAGGCTTATGAAGCTTTCCAGGGACATGTTTCCAGACGAGCCGCCATAGCGTACAGCCATCAGGTTCAGCATGCCATCACTGACCGTCATTCCTTAAAACAGAAATATAGACCTTGGTTAAAAGTATATCATTAGAGCCTCACAATTTACTTTCTGACCGTTTTAGTCTCAAAACATAGTGAAGAAGTTAAGGTATGGATAAATTACTTGGAATATTGAGCAAATGTACCTGAAGCCATGATTGCATTTCTCAGTTCACTCAATGATAAAGTTCCAGTGAGGGAGACATCCATTGCAAAGAAGATGTCCTTTAGGACAATTAGATACAAGAACATTCAGGTCAAATATTCTTAATAAAAATACAATGTTTTAAGGGGAAACCATCAAGGAACTACTGGTATTTCTAGCCCTTAAGACAGAAGTATAGAATGGAAAGAATGGCAGATTAAAAATAAATGTATCCATTACTACCTGGAACATGGTCACTTTCCTCAACAGATGGAGGAATTCTGCACTGTTCAGTTTTCCAGTGATGGATGTCTTAAGTAATTTTAAGGTTATCTTTAATTAATGGCATGCACAATTTCATTTCATGAAGTATACTGGGTTTGAAGCCTTCCTTAATATGACCGTATAATAGTGTCTGTTGCACATGCAAGTAGGATACATCCATCAGAGCAACCATGCTTCGACAGGAATCTAGGCTGAAGCCACCATTGTTTGTTTGTCCTACATGGAAGAAAAGGATAAAAGAAAACCTAATCATGTAAATATGACAGAACTCAAGATTTCTGTACTGTACATGCATTATAATGATTTTTGTTGAAAGATATTCTCATTGTATGCTCCGCCCACATGGAACTAGATTTTGGGATTTGGAGATTTTCTATCATTCCCTAATCACCTAGAAACGTATTAAGAAATGGTTGACAGCCATTGGCCGGGTTTCCCAGACTCGTTAAGAAGCTCTTAACGCTAAAATCTTCTTAAGAACATTCTAAGAGCGTTCTAGAACGCCCTTAGAATGTTCTTAAGATGCTCTTAGCGTTAAGAGCTTCTTAACAAATATGGGAAACCCGGCCATTGACAGTACATACCCTTAAGAACATTGTCGTTCAAAATCTTTTGCAGCAACTCAGCATCCACTTCTTCATACTTCTCAGAAAAAATAAAATAAAAATGTAAACCTTTTTTACATTAAATTGTGTTAGTCATGTTGTATAATTTTTTTTTCAAATTGCTTCAAGTTAAACTCTAAAGGACAAAACGAATTTTCAAGAAACTAGATCTACTTACTTTATAACAAAGCTATCATATGACTGTATGTTTATTATGTACCTCTGTTCATACAAGACACATTTCTGGTGTGGTAAACTGTCAGTAATCTTGTAATTCTACAACCTTGTCAGAGTATTGGCGAAAAAGCATTTTCTTGTTTTTATTGTCTTCACAGTTTTCATTTTCCATCGGTTTGGGCTGCAAAGGATGAATGTATTTAGCAAAGGATGCATGTACATATTTTGAATTGCAGTTGAAATTCTTATAAGGAAATTTTATCTATTTTGTTGTCATTAATACCCTCAATGTGTTATTAGTAACACATTATTTCAAATTCTGATTATTTAAACCATTCAGGGTGTTCAACTATGCCATAGGTTGTGATGTAGTCATACCATGCCCTCTCATGGTTTCTCTGTTCAAGTTGCAATACTTTCTACATACCTTCGTGACTTCCATGTGGTTATGACCATCAGAATTTTCACTGAGAAAACAAGGTCCAGTCTTGTGAGAATTTTCCATAAATCACAATGTTACAGTCATAACATCATTCCTCTTTTTAGTAACAAATTTTACATTTGACCAAATTTTTGTTTTGCCAAAGCACAAAATGGAGTTGTGCTTACTGGATGTTGGTCTCTGTCTTGGAAAGGATGGACAAGATGAAGGAAGCTGTTTCGTTCGGCTTGAAAGTGGATGGCACGATCAGATATTCACCAGGCTTTAGACGGAACAGCCCCATGACTTCACGAGCATTTAGATAATTCTTGGATTGAGCCACAGGTGCATTGGTGGCAAAGAAAGATGCTGGGAACTTTCCTTCTCGACGCTTGTACTATGGAAATAGGTAAAAGTGTGTATCATATGCAGCCCATACGTTTTTACTGGCCCGTGTAAGTCTACTGCTACTGTATCAGTTTCTCTCATCTAGGTATATTTTTACTGTACAGCCTGTTGCCGAGATGTGGTTACTTTGCCTGTAGCAGGTATTTAGAGATCCTTCCATGCTTCTTACCACCACAATACTATTACTACTACTACTAATACTAATACAAATAAAACTGTTCAACTGTTAGAACTGTTAGAACTGTTAGAACTGTTAGAACTGTTAGAACTTCTGATCCTTGATCTTTTACTGTATTTTCGAAAATGTACACATTGTATTTCGTGTAAATAGTTAGTATTATTATAGTATTATTAAATTATATAGTTTATAATGGTAACTTACATGTTCAGGCACCTAAAATTAAATACAAGAAAAATGTTTTTATTTTAGTAAAAATAATGCCACCATGAGATGTGAAAATCTGGTTCACACAGACCTCAAAAATGGAGAATCCAATGTGGAGGGTTTTAACCAGGCGTCTGTTTGGCTTGTCAGGCTTTTGCATCAGAGAGACATTGTTTCTCAGCACAATCCTCATCCAGACCTTCAATCTTTAACCGATACTGAGGGTTTGTCCAGAAACTGCCTGAAATGCAAAATGTCAGTCAATAGTATTTTTCAGACCATTCCAGATTTTGGATTAATCTTTGTATTAACAGTGGAGTGAAAAATTAATTTAGCAAGTACATTTATTTTAAATAGCAAAAATCGAAATATTTTTAAAGGGGGATATCATTATAATACACACCTCGATAATTCAAGCATCCACCAGCAGTAGTTCCAGCAAGCCATCTGCCATCATGGACAGAACACCCCCAGTGACATGATGCATTTCCATCAAGGAAGTCAGTGTACAGAGAGCAGATATCCAAATCTGAGTAGTTGCTGCAGAAATCCTCAATTGTCATCCTATTAGACAATTGAAAGACTGGTTTGCAGCAGCATAATGATATCCTAAAACTAAAACTATTTAATTCACCAGCAAAGTTGAGTTTGTCAGTAATGCTTCCTTCTCTGCTATAGATGTGTTGTTCTCATTTTATTCAATTCCATCAAAAAATAAGTGCCCTGCTTGTACAATGTTTCAATAACCCAACATTCATGTTTATACATTTAATAACAACATTAAACAGTAAACCATTAATTGCATGTAAAGCTTAAATTAGCCAGAAAATTAAAATATATCTTAGAACCATTACAAGCTATAACATTTTATAAAGATAGCACTGGCTATGAATTAACTCATTTAATTAGTCCAAACCTGCACTATGAATGTGTTGCATGTCTTCTTTGTAGACAGTGCATGGGTTTCTGTGCTTACCAGAATTCTCCGTCATCCCTTACTGATAGACATTTCAGACGATCCTCAGGACTCACAGTTTGCCACAAAGGGGACCTAAAAACCATAAACTGGTCATTTGAACAGGCTGAATGGAGTAAGGCAGAGGAAGTCTGTCTACTGCTGTGGAGTAAGGCAGAGGAAGTCTGTCTGCAGCTCTGCAGTAAGACAGAGGAAGTCTGTCTGCAGCTCTGCAGTAAGACAGAGGAAGTCTGTCTACAGCTGTGGAGTAAGGCAGAGGAATTCTGTCTATAGCTGTGGAGTAAGGCAGAGGAAGTCTGTCTACAGCTGTGGAGTAAGGCATAGGAAGTTTGTCTATAGCACTGGAAACAAATTAAGAGACCACTTTTTCTTTCCTTCCAAGAAAAGTCAATAAGGACAATTTTGAGTGAGGAACAGAAGGGTACAATTTGGCCTCTTAAATTGTTTCCTTCTGTTCCTCAAAATTGTCCTTATCTACTTTATCAAGGACTTATGAATGAATATAATGGGTGTGTAGGTGTACTGCTAGTTGCAATAGTCATTTCCTATTAAACATAATTGTTCCAACAGTATTTTTTCAAAAATGACAACAAAATACCGGTAGGTGGTGCAAAAAACATGTAAATTTTGTTTTTTTACTTGTCGCTCCACTCCCCGTTCCATTCCACCCTGCCCCAGGGGTTCCACAGACGCACCAGCTTCACTGGTCTTCCATTTCTCGTGAGCTGAGGAGTTTAAATGAGACCAGTGTTTAGTAGTTTAGTAATAGTTTAAGTTGGACAGGTTTTCGTATCATTTGCAGGTCTGTCTAGTAAGAGAAATAGGTGCCCATGTACCAGCATTACTTTTGTCTAAACAGTTTTTTTAGGACCCTAATAGTTTCTATTTAAGAATTGTTTATGTTGCCAAGGGAACCTTTTTCTCTTGCTAGACTTAATAGAAAATGTATTAATGCATATTTAAATAATTTGGTCAAATTATAGTTGTTGTGCAATATATCACAGTGTGGAATACATTCGAACCTACATACATCTTGGTTTGGAGATGCACATCTGACATGAGATAAGATGGACTTTACTGTCCTGAAATGAATTTGTCTTGGATACATACAGTACAGTATCTGTTGTTTAAATATATACTGCTCTGGAAAAAAATTGAGACAACTTTTTATTTCCTTTTTAAAAAGGTTGATAAGGACAACTGCAAATTTGCCCTTTCTGTTCCTCACTCAAACATTGTAATTATCAACTTTTTTTTTTATGGAAAGAAAAAGGTGCAGTGGTCTCAATCTTTTCCAGAGTTATATACAATCCATGAATCAGTTGTGCTATGCTGATAACTTCCCAGACATATACATACATAAGGTATACATATAAAGTTTTGATACTCCAGCTGTCAATAAAGACTGTGAGATAAATCTAAGAATGCCATACGGGAGTCAGGTGGCTGAGCGGTTAGGGAATTGGGCTAGTAATCTGAGGGTTGCCAGTTTGAATCCTGGCCGTGTCAAATGACGTTGTGTCCTTGGGCAAGGCACTTCACCCTACTTGCCTTGGGGGAATGTCCCTGTACTTGCTGTAAGTCGCTATGGATAAGAGTATCTGCTAAATTACTAAATGTAAATGTATTTCATACATGAATGTTATCAGGTAGCTGCCTTTATCATCCATTCAGATCATACTGTACCTCAATGACACCTGTAACAGAGTAGGCATGGCCCTTCACTAATCCGTTCTCTGCGATGGTGTTGGCTGATGTTTCCTACAGTGTAAAACAAGCATCAAAACTGATTGAAAAAATTGAACAATGTTATTTATGACACACAGCAAACCTCTGTATACATTTGTGCAAAAAAGACCAACCACTGTTTCGTCAGTGTGTCTTCACAGTTGCTGTATCCAAGTGTCTCCATGAGGTTGTTTTACACTCACCCCTTGAGGTGTACCACACCCCATCAGAGATTTTGATTGGGCAGCTCTAGACATTAGATCCCATAGGTTAGGGGGGCCTTCTGCAAGCTGGACACACAAGTGGATCCCGCCAGTAAAATCCACCAAAGCCTCTGAGGGCGTCCCTGCATTCATGTCTGCATAGGAACCACAAACTCTGGCAAAAGAGTAAATTCATTATGACCTATGAAACCAATGCAACCGTTTTGTTATCCAAAAGACTTTGTTAAATGACTAAAATGCTTGTTTACATACTTGGCGTAGGCCTTCTCCATCAAAGCAGGCCAGAACTCATTAGGAGTTTTGGAATGGACAAAAATGAGTCTGCCATCAACTGTCGGTAGCTTGTCATCAATCAAAACATCTTCCCACTTTCCGAACCTCCAGAACTAAAAGATAGGAGAGAACATTCATTTTAAGATGTTATTTTCATCAGGGTCCCCAAAAATATTGGAAGACCCAAATGGTTATGCAACAGCCACTGAGCCAAATTATTTGGATGCAGATTAAAGAGAAATCCGCAAGGAAATTCTTGAAGAACCGTACACAACTTACCCGCTGTTGATAAGTGCCACAGTATAGAATCATGCATATCTAGTGCTATAAATGACAACGACATGATTTCTATTCAGTACTTTTATTCTTGTTAAAATATTATTGGACTTTACCCTGAAACGGAATATTCCGCAATATTCTTCTTGAAACGATTGATTGAGAGGCATGACTTGTTCCAGGATATGCTTTTGGAATGTCAGTGCCCCAATGGAGGCAAGGAACCAGCAGTTACCTAAACAAGGACAAGGAATGAGTGAGTAGGTACAACATATTGCATTGTGTTTGTGATGTGAATGTATTTGGAAAGAACAGTCCCATCCACCTACCAACTATGCCTTGCCCAAAATCAAATCTTGAAATTCCATCAACAATAAAAGACGGATTCTGAGCAATTTTCTGAAAGTGAGGAATGGATAATTGAGACTCAGATATCATGCCCTTCACAAACAATGAGAGTCATAGCCTACGATTATTTTTGGGGATGTTGTGATATGTACCGGCCCAAGTCAAGGTCAAATAACTTACATGTGGCCTCAGCCACTGCACTCTTCCCATGTCGGAGGGCGACAGTAGTTCTTCGCCAATTGAATTATGGTCTGGAGGAAACATGTCATCGACAAAGCGAACCTCCCGAGCGACACAGTACTGCTTCATCTGCTCAAAGTTTTGGTCGAAGAATTTCAGGGGGTTGTCAAGGCTACCACGGCCATCTTTCTTGTGACGCTCTTTCATGATATTTAGACACGCGCCAGGAGGAGGCATTGTTGCAGAAAGTTCTCTGTGCAAGGAGGGGAACAATAAAATGTGTTAAATAGATGAATACACTCATTTAAAGTACTAATACGGTATATAAACTATGAGCATGATTTAAAGGTTTGCACCGGCACTGCAGTCAATGTCTATAGCAAATAATACTCAATTAACACAATCTCTGCCTCGAAGACTACTTAAACAAATTACACCAAAATGTACGATTATCTTATCAGGTTGGTTGAACTCTCTTTTTCAATGATTCTGGTTTTAAATTTTCTGCAAAAAGAAATTGTTTAAAGGTACAATAGATATGTTTTTGAGTAAGATGATCGGCTCAGTAAAGGCGAACAGACTTTAACGTCTATACTATTTCTTTATGTAACATTTTTTAAAAAGCAGGGAAAACGTGCTATCCTAAAGAAATATAACTTCAGATTATTTTATTTTTTTTATCTCCTTTGTTATGTAAGTGACTATTTCTTTGCTGTATTTAAGTGAGGGCCAACAGATTCTAGTTCAAGTTCAAGTCTTTTATTGTCAGATGCACAGAACAGCACAAGGTCAGACTGGACGCTGAAATTCTTAAGACAAGACAACGCAAGCACCTGGCATAACATAACATATAATACACAGAACATAAATTACATCTATGCTAAGCTTAAATATGTAAACCTCCTAAATATACAGATAACTATAAATAACACAATATACTAAACCCTAAATACACTTAATAACCTATTGCTAACCCTATAAACCTATTCTAAACTAAGTGATGTACAGTGAAGTACAATAGTGCAATATTACTGATAGTGACGTGTTACTATCAGTTTAAAAGTTTAAAAAGGTTTAAAAAATTATTTTTTAAAGGTTGGAACAACATTTTCACCCAATTATTCTCCAAATGAGCGTTTGCAACAAATCAGAAAATATTTGGTTTTCGTTTTCAACTCAAACTGCAATCATTCCTTTCTAAAGATATCGCAGTGATTGCAAGCAATATCTTTGCAATTTGCAACTTTGCAGATGAAAATGGGCAAAGTTGCAATTTGTAACTGCCTGCAATTTCCCTCTGGCATCAATAAAGTACTATTGTACTGCCAACTTTAAATCATGAGAAATATCTTACCCCAGATGCTTTGGAGAATAAGAATAGATAGAACTCCAGTCTTCAGCCAAAACGAGAGAGATTGTCTGCTGCTTGTGTATGTATAGTTTACCGTACAGCGCCTGAGGTGGTTCATGTGACGTCAGGCTGACTGATTCTAGTGCACATGGAGCTAATTTGCATATGAGCAACGTGTAGAAGATGCAATAGGCAACCTTTTACTTAGTACTGCAGCATTTAGAACAGCCCAAAACATTCTCAAAAATAGCTTTCTATTGATTTCTCCACTGCTTTTAATATTCAGCCACACATTTTTTGTTTTTCGGAAGGGCTGATGTCATTTACTGGGTCACCTCAATGATGTGTCCTCTACCTGCTCATTTCAAATGCACTGACCATCCCCTTGAAGGGGGAGTTTGAGCTATTGCCTTGAGGAAGAAGGTATACAGTTTCCACCCACAGAACAAAAAGACTTGGGGACTATTTAGTTTGTTTTGCTATTGGGAGGCTCAATTTGCACCAAGTATTCATTGACGGAACTTATTTCTGGGTTTCAACATGAAGTGATCCTTGTACTGTATTGTATTGTGCTGGTGTCTCTGTGTGGTGTCAGGTGTGCTGTTTATGATTTATGATGGATTGAATGTGTTTTAATACTCATATAAAAACACATTTCCCCAGGATAAATAAAACTGACTTGACTTGCATTGAAACAAATTTGCATATATCAAGTTTCATGGCAGGAATCACTTCAACAACACGCCACGAGCCTTGACTTGAGGGATGCAGAGCTGCCAAGCTGTGGTGAAGCTTGCGAAAGCTCGCCCCTCGCACCAAATCTCACGCCAAGGTTTTGGAAAAAGTTGGCAAACCCTGGGGATGTGTTTTCTGAAATGCAGAATCAACCATCTAGAAGTTCAAAATCTAAAAGACTAAATGTATAAGATCATCTCAGCACTGTCGCCTGACCGAGCAAGAGAAATCCCAAGCCTTGTGATCCAGGTTAGCCCTCCATATATTACAGTGTGATAATGTGAGCAAAGTGTGAGACTACAAGGACAAGCCAGAGCTGAGCAGAGGGTCTCAGCCACCTCCCTGAAATGAGTCTCTGCAGGTTGGGATGTCTGGACTACAAGCAGGACCGGCACTGCCGGTCGAGCAACTCTCATCTGTTAAGATTTTATCAGATGAGAGATGGGGGCAGGTTGACACCCAGCCGTACACCTGTAGAGTGTTTCAATAACCCAACGTTCATGTTTATGTCACAGGCCAGGAATAACAACAGATAATTGGTGATCGGGTACACCTGTGGCGAATCGGATAGGGAGCTTTCCATTGGCTGTGTTTCCTTAATAATATCGCAATGTTTGTTTGTGCAACAAGGGTAGGGTGACCAGACGTCCGGATTTTGTCCAGACAGTCCGGTTTTCCAGCCCTTTGTCTGGACCGCTGTTGCGTGTCCTCCTTTTCGTCATTTTGTCCTCCTTTAAACCCTTCCTGCTCATCGTCGCAATTTCTCGCTTCATGCTGTGAAACATCACCACTCTTATAGGAGTTTAGACTGTTGACTTACTAAAGGACAGTAAGGAAAGGTCTCCCTTATATGAACAGATACCAGATGTTAATAATCAATCAATACAGCGGTCACCATGATTGGTCAGCACTGGTCAGTGACAGTTTAAGATAATAAAACCCCCCAGGCCAGTGTCCCATGTTGATGTAGTTTCTAGTTTCTACAACCAGGATGTCTGACTTGGCCATCTCCTTGGCCAAAAGGTCAGGTCAGCTCTGCCCAACCCCCAGACCTAACTAAGACCCTCTGGATCTTAGTTAGGCATCTTAAAACAATACCATAAATACCTTAAGACACTCTGAGTGTCCCTTCTACAGAGTAAACCACATCACATAACCTCAGTTTCTGTCTATAACAAAGGAACTTACTTTTTACCGCTTAAAGAAACATAGATATTGTAACTATGTCAAAAATGGCCATTACACCATGCTGGAGAGGTAGTTACAATGTCTGTCTCTCACACAGAAATTGAATTACAGAGAGGGTGAGTGAGTGAGAAAAAGAGAGAGTAGTTTTGTTTCTTCAAAAAAAAAAACACTTGTGGGAGCAGTGCAGGATTTCCTGGTTTTGTCAGAGGGTCGAGTTTAGGGGGGGTGGAGAGAAGAGACAGTGTGACTGAGACAGAGGCAAATTATTAAAGAGAGAGACAGGAGAAATAGAGACATATTTATTCACCTCAGACAGAGAGAGGAAGACTGAGTGTGTTTGGAAAGTGTGAAGAGAAGACAGGCTAGTTTACATTTACATTTAGTTATTTAGCAGACGCTCTTATCCACAGCGACTTACAGTAAGTACAGGGACATTCCCCCCGATGCAAGTAGGGTGAAGTGCCTTGCCCAAGGACACAATGTAATTTTGCACGGCCGGGAATCGAACCACCAACCTTCTGATTAATAGTACGACTCCCTAACCGCTCAGCCATCTGACCCCCCCCCCCCCCCTACTTAGCATAACTATATGCATTTAGGCGTACTGTGATAGAATTTTAGGACATCTTTTTTAGATCTGCTTTTAATGTGTAATTTATGCTGTGATTTTATATGATGTACAATATGTTTATTTTAACCATGTACAGTGACTTTGAGTACCTTGAAAAGCGCTATATAAATAAAATGTATTATTATTATTATTATAGTTATAATGAATGTGTTTTAAAATAAGTTTACAATGGGCTAAAAAGCTTGATACAATGTTGATTCAACTCCATTTGGTAGAGATGCCGCCTGTAGTTTTACGACACCTAACTAGGAGACGTGAAGTCTAGAGACGGGAAGTCTGGGTGACCTGGAAGAGTTAAGAGACAGTTGGTCTGAAGACAATGTGAATTCAACTGTATTAGTCTTGTGACCCGAGGGAGTAGGTTTAGATATATCAATTGATCCAGGTGCTCTAACGTTATGGTAAATGAGATTGTGTCCTGTTTCACTGTTTGTGTTAATTTAATTATTGTTTGAAGTTGACCACACAAAGGACAGTAGACCATGTGACTGGTCAACTCCTGTGGCTTTATTATCTACTGATCTGAAGAGAGATGCAAAATCAGAGAACTTTGGGACATATGGTATTGTTTCATACTGTCACTGAGTAGAGCCAATCACAGAGAATGCTACATTTATCTAAAAGACCATTGTTCTAAGTCTATATAAGGCAATATGTATGGATGTTCTTTACCTCTCTACGAACGACCTGTAGCTTATAGCCTACGTGTCCTTCGTTATGATTGGTCACAGAGTGCACTGTTTTTTGATGTTTGTGCAAACTAAAGAAATTCTATGGAAACCGCCATCTTGATTAAGTTGAATTACACAGTACCACAAGAATTGCCACCACACTACTGATAATTAGAGTAATTTGATGAGCTGTTTGAACCCGTTCTGACAGTAGCAGCCTATGGCCAACATTCTCAACAGTAAATTGAGAATAATAGCTCAAAAAGAACGTGGTAGCAATTGGAAATTGTAGGATAAAATTCAAAACACTGAAGAAGGCCATGGTTAATTGCACTTGATGTGGGCTAATAATGTTTTTGTCTTCACATCTTGAACAAAATTAATACATTACTTCAAAATAACTTTGCCACACACATTTACAAACTGATACGCTGAATGCTGAGCTTTAAGATAAAAGGGGAAGATAACCATGTCTAAAATGGGGATTCACTGAAATAAGTAGTATTGCACAAACCAGCACAGACTTTTATATCAGAAGGTGACCCAAACTGTAGCACACATTGCTTGGCAGAACAGTCATTTTAAATTGCTCAGCATGACAAAGAATATATAATTATGAATATTACGTTTGCATATTTAATCCAAATCCAATTATTACTATTCTGGCTGACAGTGTATGGACAGCTGCCCCATATTTCCATATTTCCAGATAAACTATGCCAGGCCTGCTAAACCTAAAACGTATCGACCCCTTGGAAAAACACAACAAAGTTTGGTATGGGGCCATCCTATGTGTTTTGAATGTAAGCAGAGTTTGAAAGATAAATTCAAAAGCTTATTAGAATATTTGGCATAACAACACTACGACCGTTCTCGCAAGACGCTTGGCAAGAACGTTGTACTCAAGAATGCAAGTACACACTTGGCGTACTTCGGATTTATAAACAGCCTCTCGCTCTCCATCAGGCTTCTGGACATTGATACACTGTCGACACTCACACTTTACTTTCACTTCCAGATACTGGTTGCACTATCAGCAATATTGTACTAATTGTACCCTACTTGTCTCTAGGTTAGGATAGGTTATTATGTGTATTAGATGTCTAGTATATTGTATTGTATATTATTTTGTATATTTAAAAGGTTTCTTATATTTGTAAGGATGAGATATCTGTCAGCAGGCAGGCCAGAAAGAGGAAAAGGGTTGACTTGGTCTATTAGCACGACGTCGAATCATGCCATCAGTCCATGACTGAGGGATTGGCATGAGTGAAGAAATGTCCCTCAGATGGCCTTTATGTATGGCTGGACAGTGCAGATATAGAATGCACAGAATCTCCACCTTACTGGGTCTCAGAGACCAGCACACTGATACAGTAGAACATACAAGACAGGTGAAGGTCGTAACGCACAAAAAGCTCTGTACAGAAGTTTTTTTTTTTACCAAGTTGCAGGACAGGAAGTAGACAATTATAATTGTTTCCTGTTAGAGTCAATAGTCATTGATTGCATACATGCTAAAGGTGACAGAGCAATTTTTAAGAACAAAAATGCAATGATCATAAGCTAACAGAAATAATCACCAGCTTCAGAATGATGGTATGAAGGAGTCACTCCTTTATTTGCTTTCATTTTTGATAAAACTGTTAAATGAATAAAATGTAAATGTGCTGTATAAAAACCTCTACCACATCTTTATAATCTCTGCACTGTGATCAATACTAGGCCAAAGCCCAGGGTAGAGTGGCTGGGTGAAGTTGGTCTGGACTCTGTGGAGGAGGGTCACTGTGTCAGAGACGACACTGTAGAAGGACAGAGTACCTGCCTTGTGATCCAGGTACACTCCTACTCTGGAGGACCGAGGGCCTGATACTGCAGTCTCAACACTGTTATGTCTGAACATGTAACCACCTCTAGAGAACCGTAACCTCCAGGACTTGTTATTTTTACCAAAGCCAGAGTGACTGTCTGTTCTGCTGATGTCTTTATATGAGACTGCCATGTTAACATTGTCACCTCTCCACTCCACCTCCCAGTAACAGCGTCCAGACAGAGCCTCTCTACACAGCACCTGACTGTGCCTGGTGAACCTCTCTGGATGGTCAGGATATGGTTGCTTCTGCTTTAGACGTGTCACCTTCCTGTTTTCCTCAGACAAAAAGAGGCGTGCATGTGCTGTGTTTGGGTCCAGTGTCAGCTGACAGGAATCTGGGAGCAGAGCAGAAACCAGATCAGAGTTAATAACATGTCCACTCATGTGTCACCATGTTAAAGCTGCTGTTGTTCTGTTTCAGATTTATCCATTCAACACGTGTCAGTGGAGAGAGACCTGGACACTTCAGAGACTCACATTGTAAGAGGTCTGCTCTGGTCTTGGGCTCTGAAGGCAGGAACACAAACACATACACTCATTTACAGATACATACACACAATCACATAAATAAGATCTAGCGATATGTGCTGCAGTCAGCACAATTTGAAGATCTCATCACATTTCAACCCTTTTCTAAAAGCTTAAATATCTAAAGAATACGGACATTATGATCACCTGGGTTCAGTGCATGATATATCATTTTACATCTGATATTTATATCTGATCTGAGAGGAGGATACTGAATAACCGCTAAACCAGTTTTCACACTGAATGGTGAAGAATCTGAGGACATGTACCTGGATTGTGTTGCAGTACCAGATAGATCACTAACGCCAGGAACACCACCAGGATTGACCTCTTCGTTGTCACACGGTTGATTCCATCTGGAGCTGGGTCTGGAGCTGGAGTTGGGGCTTCATAATTCAGTCAATATTAAATATAAGAAATAAATCCAGAAATTAAACAACACAATTAAGATAAATAGATATATGACAAAAAGTATAAATATTCAAATCATATAATGTTTTTTCAGGGGACTTTTATTTAATAATGCCACATTTGAGGGGAATGAAAGTAACTCTGGACTGCGGTGGATGCCAGCAATACTTGTTTTTCGGGGAGTTTTTCCTTGTCTTCCTTTAGGGTTTAGGTTGGTTGAGTGGCAGTTCTATGGGTGTATGCGAAGCCCTCTGTGACATTGCTTTTAAAAAGGGCTATGCAAATATATTTTGATTTGATTTTTTATTCGATTAGTCACGAAAAAACAAATTGTAACTTAAATTTGAAAAACTAGTCACACAAACAAATAAAGTAATTGAAATGTGTCTGTGATGGTCAACAGTTTGAAAGCGTCCATAAAGGAACTTTCTTCTCCAAACAACGTCTACGTCCATGAAGATAATCTGAAGTTTCTCCAGATCTGCTGTGTTTAACCAGCTCACTTGTGGTGGAGATGTTGGAGCACGCTCTCTGGATCAGCTCCTCTAGTTTCTCTCTCAGCTCAGAGACCACTTCAGTCACATGTTTGAAGTACTGAAGAGGAGGAACAGAGATGCTGGGGACATCTGAAGATACACTGGTACCGGAGAGAGACTGGTAGTTCTGGAGAGAGAGAGAGAGAGAGAGAGAGAGAGAGAGAGAGAGAGAGAGAGAGAGAGAGAGAGAGAGAGAGAGAGAGAGAGAGAGAGAGAGAGAGAGAGAGAGAGAGAGAGAAAGAAAGAAAGAAAGAAAGAAAGAGAGAGAAAGAGAGAGAGAGAGAGAGAGAGAGAAAGAGAGAAAAAGAGAAAAAGAGAGAGCGAGCATTGGGAGATAGAGAGAGAGGCACATATGCAGACACACAGGTTAAGCAGAGTTAAACCTGAGCACAGTTAGGGTTTGGGTAGTCTAGTATTCTAGTTACCTGGAGGAAGTGGATGTTGTCCTCTATGTGTGAGAGCTTCTCCAGCTCAGCGTCTCTCCTCCTCAGCTCAGCCATCTCCTGCTCCAGTTTCTCCAGAAGTCCTTCAGCCTGACTCACTGCTGCCCCCTGCTGGGCTCTGATCAGATCCTTCACCTCAGAGCGCCTTCTCTCAATGGAGCGGATCATATCAGAGAAGATCCTCTCACTGTCCTTCTCTGCTGCCTGGCCAGAGCGCTGAGAAAGAGAGATACAAAGAGGGTGAGACAGAGAAAAAAAGAAAAAGTGAGACGAATAAACCTACTAGCACAGTAGCACAGCAGCTCCAGTGAAGGAGATCCTGGTGCTGACCTTGAGAGAATCCACAGCCTGTTGGAGCTCCTCCAGCTTCTTCTCTCTCTGCTGGACTCTCTGCTGGACTTCCTGCTGACTCAGGACCAGCTTATCCTGGAGAACAACACACAAGACAACAACACAGTGAGAGTTACAGTACAGGACTCTGGTGGAGAGGACCCCTGTCAGAACACACTGAACACCAACACTGAACACAACTATAGGGCTTACGGTTACTGAACAGTCATGTACTGTAAGGTTATTAGTATACTGTTGTTAAATGTATTGAATATTGTATATTATTGGTATAATAGGAGGTTTACTATTGTCTCTATGTTCTGTGTACTTATATTATGCCAGGTTGCTTTGCGTTGTCATGTCCTAAGAATTTCAGAGTCCAGTCTGACCCTGTGTAGTTCTGTGCATCTGACAATATAAGACTTGAACTTAAATTCTGTCTCTCTAGGTAGCAGTGAAGGACTGTAGGAGAGAACGTTATTATGATGCGTTGTATTTCAAACAATTATTAACTTAGTACTTCACCCAACTTCAGCTTAACGATTGGTTCTCTTAAAAACGTCCGCGAAAATGGACTCATATGAGAGGTTGTAACCACAGTCCAATGTACACATTTGATCATCTAGGTTGAGTAACGATTTTTCATTATGTTTTAAAATGACATTTAAAACACATTATACATTATACATTTAATATATTTTTAGAGACTTTATAGATGTATGATATTGTTGTTAAATATGTTTGTACACAAGCAGACCGTATTTCTTTGCAAACATATTATATATGTGTATAAATATGTCCATTAGTTTATTATTAACAAATGTGGTTTTACCTGTTTCTCCTCCCTTTCAGCTTTGGATGATACTATGTCATGGCCTTTATGTTCCTCCATGGTACACAGCATGCAGATACACTGCTGGTCTGTCTGACAGAAGACCTCCAGCATCTTGTCATGACTGGAGCAGATCATCTCCTGCAGTCCAGACGTGGCTTCCACCAGCTTGTGTTTCTTCAGCCCAGGAACCTGGTAGTGGGGCTGGAGGTGAGTCTGGCAGTAGGACACCATACACACCAGACAGGACTTGAGGGCTCTCTGCTTCCTGGGCCCAGTGCAGACGTCACAGGTCACCTCTCCTGGCCCAGCTGGACTGGTCAGCTCAGAGGGGAAGGCTTGGGCTCCTCCTGTCTCCTTCAGCTTCTCCACCACCTCAGCCAGCATGTTGTTCGTCTTCAGAGCAGGCCTCCGAGTGAAGTTCTGTCTGCACTGGGGGCAGCTGTAGACTCCCTTCTGCTCATCCTGGTCCCAGTAGCCCTCGATACAGCTTCTACCGTAGCTGTGGCCACAGGGGAGGGTGACAGGATCCTTTAAGAGATCCAGACAGATAGAACAGCAGAACTGGTCCTGGTCCAGCACAACTCCCTGCTGGGCCATGCTGGAGAGGTAGTGACAATCTCTCTCACACAGAGAAATTGAATAAGAGATAGGGGGAGTGAGTGAGAAAAATAGAGAGTGGTTGTGGGACAGTTGTGGGAGGAGAGCAGGATTTCCTGGTTCTGTCAGAGGGTGGAGTTTAGGAGGGGGTGGAGAGAAGAGAGTGTGTGACTGTTACTAAGGCAAGTTACATAAGAGAGAGATAGGAGAAAGAGAGACGTGTATTTATTCACCAAACAGCACCTCCCTCTCACAAAGGCACTATCCCTATCTCTCCTTATTGGCTTCAACTGTCTAAAACCCAAATCAGGAGCAGCATTGTACTGAGTATATGTGTTTATGTGTATATCTATGCCCTGTTAGGAAAAAAAAGAGAATCAATGAGACATAATGATGTTGTGAGATCAAGTAACTGGTTTCTCCTTCACTCCTCTCCTGCCTCCAAACACTCAAGAAACACATCCTGACCCAGGATCTGTGCCTGATGAAGGGGTAAATGACTTCTGCAAAGGTCCAAAACATCTGCCTCCATTTCTGTATCCAGATCCCTCTCACATAAAGCCCCACAACATGGGAACAAGGGAAGGTTATGTCAAACCAGTCATTCAGACAGAAAAGGCACCTTGTGGGATGGAGTGGAACATTTTATGTTACTTGGGAATTATGACATCAAAGTCTAAGATTGGAACGTAGACTGCAGGTTTTCTGCCTGTCATAGACAATGATGAAGGAAATTGGACCATTTGTTGTTGTGTGATTTTAGTTTATTTCACCAGCGCATCTTTAAAAAAAAAACATACATCTTGGAAAAAGGGACAAACAAATAGGTAGGTAAATGATTCTATTTTATATGAAGTTTGTTAAACAATTATTTAAAACGTTTTTAAAAAGAAATTCTACTCGAGTATAATAAATGTGACATCATAAGATCAATTGTAAGGGTCATTCTAGCAACACAGAGAATTAACTCACAGTTAACATTAGTGGAAAATGTAGACTAAATATAACATTTGTTGAATTTGTGGACATTTTGCAAATACCGTCCAGTTAACATGAACTTGTTCAATATGTTGTACATCAGCTCCATCTGAATTATTCCAACATTGTTGATCCATCATTCAGAGGTAAATGGTTTATGTATACATAGACATATACATCCACTGAAAAAATACATAAAACCTTGGGTAAAAACGTATTAATAACCATAAAATATGTGAAAGTGTGTCATGTTGATGTTATACTTTAACACAGTAACATATTAAGCACTCACACAGCTTGAAACTGTGTATTAAAAGTTATGAATTACTACCTCAGATTCCTGAAGAGTCATGGCTGATCCTTCAGAAAGCTTCCGGAATATTTCTGTCGAAAGAGTTCGATTAATTACAGTTTATTCCGTAGTTCGAGAATATAGAAAAATCACTATCAACCTGAATGGGCCCTCAAATGGACGTGTCTATATGTGGTGTTGTTGTGGACGTACTGGCCATGCAGTCCAGGCGAAGGACCAGGCTTATGAAGCTTTCCAGGGACATGTTTCCAGACGAGCCGCCATAGCGTACAGCCATCAGGTTCAGCATGCCATCACTGACCGTCATTCCTTAAAACAGAAACATAGACCTTGGTTAAAAGTATATCATTAGAGCCTCACAATTTACTTTCTATCAGTTTTAGTCTCGTAACATAGTGAAGAAGTTGAGGTATGGATAAATTACTTGGGATATTGAGTAGATTTACCTGAAGCCATGATTGCATTTCTCAGTTCACTCAAGGATAAAGTTCCAGTGAGGGAGACATCCATTGCAAAGAAGATGTCCTTTAGGACAATTAGATACAAGAACATTCAGGTCAAATATTCTTAATAAAAATACAATGTTTTAAGGGGAAACCATCAAGGAACTTGTTTTATTTCTAGCCCTTATGACAGAAGTATAGAATGGAAAGAATGGCAGATTCTATGGCAGATACTTGTATCCATTACTACCTGGAACATGGTCACTTTCCTCAACAGATGGAGGAATTCTGCACTGTTCAGTTTTCCAGTGATGGATGTCTTAAGTAATATTAAGGTTATCTTCAATTAATGGCATGCACAATTTCATTTAATCAAGAATACTGGGTTTGAAGTCTTCCTTAATATGACTGTATAATAGTGGCTGTTGTACATGCAAGTAGGATACATCCATCAGAGCAACCATGCTTCGACAGGAATCTAGGCTGAAGCCACCATTGTTTGTTTGTCCTACGTGCAAAAAAGGATAAAAGAAAACCTAATCATGTAAATACGACAGAACTCAAAATTTCTGTACAGTACATGCATTATAATGATTTTTGTTGAAAGATATACTCATTGTATGCTCCGCCCACTTGGAATTTGATTTTAAGATTTTGAGATTTTTTATCATTCCTTAATCACCCAGAAACCTATTAAGAAATAGTAAAAATCCATTGACAGTACATACCCTTATGAACATTGACAGTACATACCCTTAAGAAAATTGTTGTTCAAAATCGTTTGAAGCAACTCAGCATCCACTTCTTCATACTTATCAGAGAAAAAAACAACAATTTAAAACCTTAAAACATTTTTTTTAAACGAGTTAAGTCATCTTGTATAATTTATTGGGTCAAATTCATCAAAGTTAAACGCCAAAGTCCAAATCCAATTTTCAAGATAGTAGATCTACTTACTTTATAACAAAGCTATCATATGACTGTATGTTTATTATGTACCTCTCTTCATGCAAGTCACATTTCTAGTGTGGTAAACTGTCAATAAGTTATCTTGATTTTACAACCTTGTCAGAGTACTGGTGAAAAAGCTTTTTCTTGTTTTTATTGTCTTCGCTTTCCATCGGTTTTGGCTGAAAAAGATGTAAATATTTATCAAAGGATGCATGAATATTTTTTTTTATTACAGATGAAATTCTTATCAGGTATTCATATCTCTTTTGTTGTCATTAATACCATCAATGTGTTTTTAGTAACTTTTTTCTTTACTTTTAGTACTTAAAACGTATTTAATTCTGATTATGTAACCCTTGGGTGTTCAACTATGCCATAGGTTGTGAGGTAGTCATACCATGCCCTCTCATGGCTTCTTTGTTCAAGTTGCAATACTGTCTACATACCTTCGTGACTTCCATGTGGTTATGACCATCAGAATTTTCACTGAGAAAACAAGGTCCAGTTTTATGAGATTATTATTTATTTTTTTATTACTTATTTTCCATAAACCACAATGTTAGAGTCATAACATAATTTCTCTTTTTAGTAACAAATATCACATTTCACTATATTTTACGTTTTGCTAAAGCTCTTGTAGAAAATGGAGTTGTGCTTACTGGATGTTGGTCTCTGTCTTGGAAAGGATGGACAAGATGAAAGAAGCTGTTTCGTTCGGCTTGAAGGTGGATGGCACGATTAGATATTCACCAGGCTTCAGACGGAACAGCTCCATGACTTCACGAGCATTTAGATAATTCTTGGATTGAGCCACAGGTGCATTGGTGGCAAAGAAAGATGCAGGGAACTTTCCTTCTCGACGCTTGTACTGTGGAAATACGTAATGGTATGTATCATATGCAGCCCCTACTTCTTATTGGCCATATGAGTCCACAAATACTGTGATGTCACTCCCATATCAGTAGATTTTACAGTACAGCCTGGTTGCCAAGATGTGACTTTGCGCTGAAGCACGTAATTACAAATCCTTGACTCTGAAGACCACAGTCTGTAGAACTGTTAAAACTATACACTTTTGATCCTTGATCTTCAGCTGTATTTTCGAAATGCACAATTTGTATGTTGTATAAATAGTTGGTATAGTTTATAATGGTAACTTACTTGTTCAGGCACCTGAAATTAAATACAAGAAAAATACATTTAAGAGCAGGCACTTATTGTAATATACTGAGAAATGTGAGTGGCCAAGTACTGGTAGGTTGAATTCTAGAACTAGTGATCTAAATATAAAAAATAAAAATAAATTCATATATAGATTACTTTTGAAAAACGAAAAAAAAAATACCTCAAAAATGGAGAATCCAATGTGGAGGTTTTTAACCAGGCGTCTATTTGGCTTGTTAGGCTTCTGCATCAGAGAGACCAGCATGTTTTGGTCCCCTTGTTTCTCAGCACAATCCTCATCCAGACCTTCAATCTTTAACCGATACTGAGGGTTTGTCCAGAAACTGTCTAAAAGGCAACATTTCAGTCATTAGTATTTTTCTGACCATTCAACATTTTGAATGAATCTTTGTATTAAAAGTGGACTGAGTAAGTATTTTAGCAAGAAGCTTACATTTATTTTAAATAGAAAAAATCAAAATGTAGTTTTAAGGGAATATTATTAACATACAGACCTCGATAATTCAAGCATCCACCAGCAGTAGTTCCAGAAACCCATCTGCCATCATGGACAGAACGACCCCAGTGACATGATGCATTTCCATCAAGGAAGTCAGGGTACAGAGAGCAGATATCCAAATCTGAGTAGTTGCTGCAGAAATCCTCAATTGTCATCCTATTAAGACAATCGTGTTTCAGTCTTTGAAAGACTGGCTTGTGGCAGTGTGATGACATCCTAAAACTGAAACTATTTAATTCACCAGCAAAGTTGAGTTTGTCAGTAATGCTTCCCTCTAGATATGTTTTTGTCGTTTTATTAAATTCCATACAAAAATAAGTGCCCTGCTTGTACAATGTTTCAATAACCCAACGTTCATGTTTATACATTTAATAACAACATTAAACAGCAAACCATTAATTCTATGTAAGGCTAAAATAATCCAGAACATTTAAATATATCTTAGAACCCTTACCAGCTATAACATCTTATGAAGATAGCACTGGCTATGAATGTGTTGCATGTCTTCTTTGTAGACACGTGCGTGGGTTTCTGTGCTTACCAGAATTCTCCGTCATCCTTCACCGAGAGACATTTCAGACGATCCTCAGGACTCACGGTCTGCCACAAGGGGGACCTAAAAAACATAAAATTGGTCATTTAACAGGCTGAATGGAATAAGGCATAGGAAGTCTGTCTACAGCTGTGGAGTAAGACAGAGGAAGTCTGTCTACAGCTCTGGAGTAAGGCAGAGGAAGTCTGTCTACAGCTATGGAGTAAGGCAGAGGAAGTCTGTCTACAGCTCTGGAGTAAGGCAGAGGAAGTCTGTCTACAGCTCTGGAGTAAGGCAGAGGAAATCTGTCTACAGCTGTGGAGTAAGACAGAGGAAGTCTGTCTACAGCTCTGGAGTAAGGCAGAGGAAGTCTGTCTACAGCTCTGGAGTAAGGCAGAGGAAGCCTGTCTACAGCTCTGGAGTAAGGCAGAGGAAGTCTGTCTACAGCTCTGGAGTAAGGCAGAGGAAGTCTGTCTACAGCTCTGGAGTAAGGCAGAGGAAGTCTGTCTACAGCTGTGAAGTAAGGCAGAGGAAGTCTGTCTGCAGCTCTGGAGTAAGGCAGAGGAAGTCTGTCTACAGCTCTGGAGTAAGGCAGAGGAAGTCTGTCTACAGCTCTGGAGTAAGGCAGAGGAAGTCTGTCTGCAGCTCTGGAGTAAAGCAGAGGAAGTCTGTCTGCAGCTCTGGAGTAAGGCAGAGGAAGTCTGTCTGCAGCTCTGGGGGGAAAAGAGCCACTGCACTTTTTACTTTCCTTAAAAAAAAATATATATAAGGACGATTTTGAGTGAGGAACAGAAGGGAAAATTGTATGAAAGTGTATGAAAAACAACAACAAAATAGATGGTGCAAAAAACATGTACATGATTACTAGTTTGTTTTCTTACTTGTCGCTCCAATCCCCAATCCATTCCCTTTCACCCCAGGGGTTCCACAGACGCACCAGCTTCACTGGTCTTCCATTTCTCGTGAGCTGAGGAGTTTAAATGAGACCAGTGTTTAGTAATAGTTGAATTTGGACACATTTACGTATTATTTGCAGGTGTGTCTAGTAGGAGAAATAGGTTCACATGTACCATTATTACTTTAGTTTAAACAGTTTTATAGGACCCAAACATTTTGTATTATAGAATAGTTTATTTTTGTAATGCCAAAGGAACCTATTTCTCCAACTAGACTTACTTAAATAATGTGATCCTTTTTATTAAATTATAGTTGTTGTGCAATACAACACAGGGGGTGATACGTTTGAACCTACATACATCTTGGTTTGGACATGCACATCATACATAAAATAAGATGGACTTTATTGTCCTGAAAGAATACTGTACAGTATCTGTTGTTCAAATACATACAGCTCTGGAAAAAAATTAAGAGACAACTTTTTCTGTCCATTTGTAAAAAGTTGATAAGGACCCTTTTGAGTAAGGAACAGAAGTAAAAAATTAAGAGGCCACTGCAAATTTTACGCTTCTGTTCCTCACTCAAAATGGTCCTTTTCAAATTATTTAAAAAAGAAAGAAAAAGTGGTCTCAATTTGTTCAATTACATTATCTTATTAAAGGACTCAAAATAAATGAAATGAATTTGTCTTGAGCACATACAGTTCAGCATCTGTTGTTTAAATACATACGACTCTGGAAAAAATTAGGAGATAAACTTTTTTTAAAGGGAAAGAAAGAGGAGCAGTAGTTAAAAAAAAAAAAATCCAGAGCTCTATACATGTATACTATATACAATACATGAATCAGTTGTGCTATTCTGATAACTTTTAAGACAAATACATACATAAGGTATATTTATATAAACTTTTGATACTCCAGCTGTCAATGAAGACTGAGATAAATCTAGGAATGTCATACATGAATGTTATCTGGTAGCTGCCATTATCATCCATTCAGATCATACTGTACCTCAATGACACCTGTAACAGAGTAGGCATGGCCCTTCACTAATCCGTTCTCTGCGATGGTGTTGGCTGATGTTTCCTACAGTGTAAAACAAGCATCAAAACTGATTGAAAAAATTGAACAATGTTATTTATGACACACAGCAAACCTCTGTATACATTTGTGCAAAAAAGGCCAACCACTGTATCGTCAGTGTGTCTTCACAGTTGCTGTATCCAAGTGTCTCCATGAGGTTGTTTTACACTCACCCCTTGAGGTGTACCACACCCCATCAGAGATTTTGATTGGGCAGCTCTAGACATTAGATCCCATAGGTTAGGGGGGCCTTCTGCAAGCTGGACACACATGTGGATCCCACCAGTAAAATCCACCAAAGCCTCTGAGGGCGTCCCTGCATTCATGTCTGCATAGGAGCCACAAACTCTGGCAAAATAATACATGCATTATGACCTATGAAACAAATACAACCGTTTTTTAATCCAAAAGACTTGGTTAAATGACAAAAATGCTTGTTTACATACTTGGCGTAAGCCTTCTCCATTAAAGCAGGCCAGAACTCATATGGAGTTTTGGAATGGACAAAAATGAGTCTGCCGTCAACTGTCGGAAGCTTGTCATCAATCAAAACATCTTCCCATTTTCCGAACCTCCAGAACTGAAAGATAGGAGAGAACATTAATTTTACGATGTTATTTTCATCAGAGTCTCCAAAAATATTGAAGGACCCAAATGGTTGTGCAACAGCCACTCAGCCCAATGATTTGGGTGCTGATTCATGAGAAATACCTAAGGAAATCCTTAAAGAACCGTAACACTAGATATGGCACTAGAAATACTCAGATATTTTAATAATAATATGTCTTTCTTCAAAAATTGCTTTTGTTGTTTCCAAACAAATCTGAAAGGGAAATCATGACTTTTATTTGAGAACGTGTCCTCTATTTTAGGTATTACGGTAATAAATTGTTGAGGGTTTTGCTCCACAAAAAGGTTTTCCCGCTGTTGAAAAGTGCCTCAATAGAGAATCATTACACATCTAGTGCTATAAAAACAAACATAATTTATATCAATGATTTGTTATTCCTGTTAAAAGATTATCAGACTTTACCCTGAAATGGAATACTCCACAATATTTTTGTTGAAATGATTGATCGAGAGGCATGACTTGTTCCAGGATATGCTTTTGGAATGTCAGCGCCCCAATGGAGGCAAGGAACCAGCAGTTACCTAAACAAGGACAAGGAATGAGTGAGTAGGTACAACATATTGCATTTAAACAGTCACTGTTTGTGATGTGAATGTATTTGGAAAGAACAGTCCCATCCACCTACCAACCATGCCTTGCCCAAAATCAAATCTTGAAATTCCATCAACAATAAAAGACGGATTCTGAGCAATTTTCTGAAAGTGAGGAATGGATAATTGAGACTCAGATATCATGCCCTTCACAAACAATGAGAGTCATAGCCTACGATTATTTTTGGGGATGTTGTGATGTGTACCGGCCCAAGTCAAGGTCAAATAACTTACATGTGGCCTCAGCCACTGCACTCTTCCCATGTCGGAGGGCGACAGTAGTCCTTCACCAATTGAATTATGGTCTGGAGGAAACATGTCATCGACAAAGCGAACCTTCCGAGCGACACAGTACTGCTTCATCTGCTCAAAGTCTTGGTTGAGGAATTTCAAAGGGTTGTCAAGGCTACCACGGCCATCTTTCTTGTGACGCTCATTCATGATATTTAGACACACGCCAGGAGGAGGCATTGTTGCAGAAAGTTATCTGTGCAAGGAGGGTAACAATGTCATTCGTTAAATACACTAATACACTCACTTAAAGTACTAATATATCGGTATTGAACTATGAGCATGATTTCAAAGTTTTCATCGGCAGTCAAAGAAAAAAAACTTAAATCTTTGCCTCAAAGACCACCTAAACAAATGACACCCAAATGTACAATTAGCCTATATGGTTGGTCTCACTCTCTTTTTCAATGGTTCTGGTTTTCAGTTTTTCTGTAAAAAAAAAAATTTAAAGGTACAACAGATACGATTTTTGAGTGAGATGATCGGCTTTAAAAAAAAATTTAAAGGTTGACACAATATTTTCAAAAAAAGGTTTTGGGAATAAAACTATTACAAAGGTTTTGGAAAACAAAGTTTGGAAAGGTTGCAAAAAAACGTTGAAAAAAGTTTCAAAAAACACGTTAGCATCATTGATGTGTACTTGAAATGAGGACTCTACTATACTCAACAGTACTCTATTGTACTCTGCTCTGCTTCACTCTGTTATAGGCTTCTCTGTTCTCATCTCCCCACTTCTCTCCTTTGGACAGGTGGATTTTTTAAAATAATTTTGAAAAAAAGTGAGTGACTACGGGAGAGGGTATTTCACATTTATGTGGATGATGGCAAATATGTACATAGGTTACATTTATAGAGCATGGAATACATTTTAGTTTGCTTGAACTAATTCGTTTTGCTTATGATTACTCTTCAAAACATAATGTGGTTGCAAAATGTATTTTTTCTGTGAACCTAATCTTCCACTGCTGAATGAGGCACAGATATGACATAATTATGAAAGCGAAATAATGCAGTGTATGGTAAACTAATAGAGACTAACTTATAAAATAACCAGACGTGAACCCAATTATTCTCCAAATGAGCGTTTGCAACAAAGCAGAACATATTTTCGTTTTCAATACAGACTGCAACCATTTGTCTCACACTAATTCTATTCACCTGTACTGCCTGTCCCTTTCCCCACCCACTCTAGGGGTTCTAATTGTTTCCTTGTCTATTTAAACTCTCTCTCTCCCTGTTCTGGTTGCCAGTTCGTCTTGTGTGTTTCCCCAGTTGTCCTAGCAGGCTTTTCTCAGTGTTTACAGTCTCTGTGTCTAGATTACCTGTGTACCAAACCCTGCAGATTACAGCCTGCAGTCTGTCTGTGCCTTATCAAAAATCCACTGTGCAGCTAATCTTGCTTCTCCATCACCTGAATCAGCTTGCCGATTTTGGATTCATAAAATACTGTTACCTATTATACCTGCCCCCCGCTGTCTGCATTTGGGTCTTGGCCTGAGCCGCGACACCATTCCTTTCTAAAGATATTGCAGTGATTGCAAATGCATGGAATTTCCCCCCCGGGGATCAAAGAACTGCTGCCAACTTTAACTCATGAGAAATATCTTACCCCGGATGATTTGGAAAAGAAGAATAGAAAGAACTCCAGTCTTCACGCCTGGTGTGGTTCATATGACGTCAGGCTGACTGATTCTATCCCATAGAAGCACTGAGTACATAGTGCACATTCAGCTAATTTGCATACAAGCCACATGTGAACGATGCAATAGTAAAAGGAAACCTTATACATAGTACTGCAGCATTTAGATAAGCTTTTATTATTCAGCCACACATTTTAATTAGGAAAAGTATAAATGAGTTTAGTGTGTTCCTTGCTATGTTATGTGTGACTATTTCTGCCATGTACCTGTTTGTGGAACAAACCTGTACCTGTTCTCCTCAGACAGAGAGAGGTATGTACGTGCTGTGTTTGGGTCCAGGCAGAGCTGACAGGAATCTGGGAGCAGAGCAAAGACCAGATCAAGAGTTAATAATAACACATCATTTCATGTGTCCCCAAATTAAAGCTGCTGTTGTTGTGGATCAAGATTCATCATTCAACACGTGTCCGTAGAGAGAGACCTGGACTCTTCAGACTCACATTGTAAGAGGTCTGCTCTGGTCTCTGGAGGGAGTAACAAATCCATAAAAGAGACTTTAGTGGGGGTCCTTTTGCAGTCCTTCACTGCTACTTAGAGAGAGAGTTCAAGGTTCAAGTTCAAGTCTTTTATTGTCAGATGCACAGAACAACACAAGGTCAGACTGGGCACTGAAATTCTTAGGACAAGACAACGCAAAGCAACCTGGCATAACATGACATATAAGTACTCAGAACATAGGTTACACCTATGATAAGCTAAAATAAAATATAATGAACCTCCTAAATATACAAAATAACATACAATACAGTATACTAAACATCTAATACACATAATTAACTATACTAACCTAGAGATAAGTACGGTACAATTCATGCAATATTGCTGATAGTGCAACCAGTAGCTGAAAGTGACAGTGTGTAAAGTGACTAGTGTGAGTGTCCACAGTGTATCAATGTCCATATCAATGTATATTTAGAACCCTGATGGCCCTTGGAAAAAACAGAAGGCCAGTCTGTGTGAAATTGAAAGAGAGAGAGGGAAGGGAGAGATAGACTTTGACTTTGAAGATATCTTTATTAGGTTGCACATCGTAAAAATGATCTTAGTCATTAAACTTCCTTTATTTCCTGACGGGTTAATCCTGCTTGTAAACATAGGTGGAGTTCAGACTTTGGACTCTCCCTTCTTTTATCTACACCTGAAAAATAATAAAAATATCTGGTGGTTGGGTTAGGTCAAAACACTGTGGGGAGTCTGGTCAGAACTCCATGATATGATGCAGGGTTAGACGATTGTGTCCAAAAACATATTATGTATTCTTTATATGACAGGATTGGGGCTGGGATTGTAGTTTCTCACAGATGTTTATTAAGTGTGTGTATGTGTGGTTCTGTAAGTACAAACATAGATTTAAGTAATGCAGAATAGAAAATATACACGTTATCCTCAAACCGAAACTAAACAGCGCTAATAGGCTCCGTTTGTAGCATTGAACTGTAAACCATACATTAACACTTTTACTTAAACTACATGATACTTTTCTTTCCTCCAGGTGTTGTTTCCATCTCTCTTTGTTTCTGCTTCCTCACTCTCTTATATTTCCCTCTCCTAAAAAAACAGTCAGTCATGTACTTAAGATTGTGGCTACACAACAGTCCGATGATCGTCTTTACTTTAGAGTCTTGATTATATTTGATTGTAATTATTGTAGACTCTCTGACCGCTTGTCTGAGGCACAGCTCACTATTCTGCTATAGGAGGATTTGTAGTGATAGTGGAAATGAGATGCTGTGCTCGTGGCCGTATAAATACTGAGGTCCAACAATTAAATTGACTATAGTTCTGTTGTGCAATCTTTGCTTTTATCCGGAAACTATTTTATGACATTACGATAGCCAACACCTCATAAAAAATATGAAGTCCGGACCACAATGTCCTCAATGGTGGATACAGCCATGGCTGTGTAGGGGGTTAAATATTGGCCAAATAGGCAACACGAATTCCCCTATGGTATAAAGAAAGATGGGAAACTGAACAGTGTTTTAACATGAACCAAATAATTCCAATACTAAAGGAATTACAGTTATTGGACTCTATTGGTTACAACAGAGCAAGAAAGAAAGTAAGGTTAAATGAAATCTACATTTAATAATGCTGCAAATGAATGAAATCTATTAAAAGGCAAACATGTTACAAATGAAGGTTAACTCTTACGCACGCTCCCCTTAGTATTACCTAGATATAACTCTGAACGGTCTTTTTCAAATATCTTTATTCAGCTGTGCAGGTGCATGATATCAACCACCAGGAATTCAAAGCAGGGACAACAATGAACTGATTATTCAAACAACACTAGTCATAAACACGTTCATCTCAATAGTGAGTAGCACATGTCCCCAAACATTGGAACACATTATTAGTAAAACTCTCATTTTAATGAACAGCAGGACAGAAAGTAGACAGTGAATTATATTTCCCAGTAGAGCCATTACAAAATGATTATAAACAATCATCAAGGTCAAAGAGCAGTAATTATAGAACAAGAGAAGAATGATTTTGAACCAACAAAAAAATGATCATAGTTCTGTTTGATGGTATGAAGGAATTACTCTTCGACAAGACCCTCTACCAGAGTTTGATAATCTCTGCACTGTCATTGCCACCTGGCCAAAACCCAGCGTAGAGTGGCTGGGTGAAGGTGGTCTGGATTCTGAGGAAGAGGGTCACTGTTTCAGAGACGACTCTGTAGAAGGACAGAGTACCTGCCTTGTGATCCAGGTACACTCCTACTCTGGAGGACTGAGGTCCTGATACTGCAGTCTCAACACTGTTATGAGTGAAAGAGTATTCATCACAGCACCGTAAACTCCAGGACATGTCATTAAAACCAAATCTAGAGCTTAAATCTGTTCTGTTAATGTCTTTATATGAGACTGCTATGTCAACTGTGCGATCTTTCCACTCCACCTCCCAGTAACAGCGTCCAGACAGAGCCTCTCTACACAGCACCTGACAGCAGGAGGTAAATCGGTCTCTATGGAAACCATATGACTGGTTCTGGTTTAGACGTGACACCTTCATGTTCTTTTTAGACAGACAGAGTTTTATGTGAGCAGTGTTTGGGTCCAGTGAGAGCTGACAGGAATCTGGGAGCAGAGCAGATCAGAGTTAATAACACGTCCATTCATGTGTCCCCATGTGAAAGCGGCTGTTGTTCTGGATCAGATTCATCATTCAACACGTGTCACTGGAGAGAGACCTGGACACTTCAGAGACTCACATGGTAAGAGGTCTGTTCTGGTCTTGGGCTCTGGAGGCAGGAACACTTCCACTCTGGAGACTGGAGACACACACACATGCAATCATACAATATGTATTCACACACAGAAATACAATACATAATTCACAATCACAGGAATTGACCCGGCAACCTTCTGATTCCTAGCTTGATTCCCTAACCGCTCACCCACTTGACTCCATATGTACATAAACACACACCCACACAAACAGATACATGCACTTACCCAGCCACATACGCAATACAAAAACATTTACACACACATGTATACACACATACATGCACACCAACACACACATATAAATAGACACACACAAGGACGTAGTCATCATTATCAAAGCCAAGTCGATATTACTCTAACAAGCTGACAGTAATGGGTGATATTGATTTTGATTGAATATTTTGTTTTTGTGTGTCATGATCTGATGTTTTTACAGAACTTACTAGTGGAAACCTGGGGTGTATTCCAGAAAGCAGGTTATGCGACATAATTGGGTAAGTTAACCGACCAGGTGATTCACAATGTTGCAGCAACCTACTGGCAATGTTGCTACAACGCTGGGTTTCAGCTGGGGAGTTAACTTACCCGGGTATGTCACATAACCTGCTTTCTGGAATCCCCCCCTGGACACTTCAGAGACCCACATTTTACTGTAAGAGGTCTGCTCTGGTATTGGGCTTTGGAGGCAGTCTTACAGCTGCTGTTTCTCCAGATCTGCTGTGTTTAACCAGCTCACCTGTGGTGGAGATGTTGGACCACTCTCTCTGGATCAGCTCCTCTAGTTTGTCTCTCAGCTCAGAGACCACCTCAGTCACATGTTTGAAGTACTGAACAGGAGGGACAGAGATGCTGGGGACATCTGAAGATACACTGGTACCGGAGAGAGACTGGTAGTTCTGGAGAGAGAGAGAGAGAGAGAGAGAGAGAGAGAGAGAGAGAGAGAGAGAGAGAGAGGGGTAGTTATGGAAAGAGAGGAAGGAGACAGAGAGAGAGGACAGAGGGATAGTTATATAAATGGGAGGTCAGAATGTGGGGGTCAGATAGCTGAGCGGTTAGGGAATCGGGCTACCACTCAGAAGGTTGCCGGTTCGATTCCCGGTTTAAATAACAAAGCAAAATGACGTTGTGTGAATGGACACATGGACACATGAATGGACACATGGACACATGAATGGACACATGGACAGACACGCAGGTTAAGCAGATACATTACTAGATAGATCAGAACACAGACATTGATTGTAGCTTCAGATCTGAGCTGCCAGAGTAGTCTAGTTACCTGGAGGAAGTGGATATTGTCCTCTGTGTGTGAGAGCTTCTCCAGCTCAGCATCTCTCCTCCTCAGCTCAGCTATCTCCTGCTCCAGTCTCTTCAGCAGTCCTTCAGCCGGCCTTACTGCTGCCCCCTGCTGGGCTCTGATCAGATCTTTCACCTCAGAGCGCTTTCGCTCCGCCATTGAGCTGATCAGCCCAATGGATCGGATCAGCTCAGTGAAGATCCTCTCACTGTCTTTCTCTGCTGCCTGGCCTGATACCTGGAAAAAGAGATAGGGACAGGGTGAGACAGAGAGAAAAAGAAAGAGAGGGTAAAAAATAAACCTACCTACTGTTCCGGGAGTACAACGGTACCTAAGAAAGATTTGTTGGATCCCATATTAAATTATTTCCTCCAGAAACACAATGACACTTATAGATAGAGTGACTTGTTGCACTTGTTGTTTGGTATTAAACTTATTTAACTACTTGAATTCGCTATAAATTGCTTTCCTACAGGTACACTCTCGCACGTTTGAGTTTCATGTTGTTTAATTTGTATTTTATTGCTATCTCTTTGTTTATGATCATTGACCTTTGCACTTTTGTAAAGCTCTCTCATGGAAGTCACTTTGGATCAAAACGTCTGCTAAATGAATAAATGTAAATGTAGCACAGTAGCACAGCTCCAGTAGTGGAGATCCTGATGCTGACCTTGTGAGACTCCACAGCCTGTTGGAGCTCCTTCAGCTTCTTCTCTCTCTGCTGGACTCTCTGCTGGACTTCCTGCTGACTCAGGATCATCTTGTCCTGGAGAACAACACACATGACAACAACACAGTAGGAGTTACGGTACAGGACTCTGGTGGAGAGAACCTCTGTCAGAACACACTGAACACCAACACTGAACACGGCTGGTAAACATGTTGAACCCTGAATGTCAAGTACAGCCTTGTAGTATAGGGGTTAATGTTACGGTCACCTACTACAGGGGTTAATGTTACGGTCTGGTACTATAGGAGTTAGTTACAGTATGGTTATGTATAGTATGTATTATATGTATAGGTTGTATATTCTAACTTCTACCAACTAGGAGTTCTGGTTTTACCTGTTTCTCCTTCCTCTCAGCTTTGACTGACACCGTGTCATGACCTTTATGTTCATCCATGGTACACAGCATGCAAATACACTGCTGGTCTGTCCGACAGAAGACCTCCAGCAGCTTGTCATGACTGGAGCAGATCATCTCCTGCAGTCCAGACGTGGCTTCCACCAGCTTGTGTTTTTTCAGCCCAAGAACCTGGTAGTGGGGCTGGAGGTGAGTCTGGCAGTAGGACACCATACACACCAGACAGGACTTGAGGGCTCTCTGCTTACTGGGCCCAGTACAGAGGTCACAGGTCACCTCTCCTGGCCCAGCTGGACTGGTCAGCTCAGAGGGGACGGCCTGGGCTCCTCTTGTCTCCTTCAGCTTCTCCACCACCTCAGCCAGCATGTAGTTCCTCTTCAGAGCAGGCCTCGGAGTGAAGCTCTGTCTGCACTGGGGGCAGCTGTAGACTCCCTTCTGCTCATCTTTGTCCCAGTAGCCCTCTATACAGTTGCTACAGTAGCTGTGACCACAGGGGAGGGTGACAGGATCCTTTAAGAGGTCCAGACAGACGGAACAGCAGAACTGGTCCTGGTCCAACACAATTCCCTGCTGGGCCATGCTGGAGTGGTAGTGACGGTCGCTCTCTCACACACAGAAACACAAATGGACAAAGAGAAAGGGACCTAGATAAGTTTTGTTTCCTCAGAATAACTATAGGGTGAGGACAGAAGAATTTCATGGTTGTCATGGGGTGGAGTTTAGGAGGGGGTCGGGTGAAGAGAGAGCAATGGAGAGAGACTGACATAGAGATAGAGTAAGTATGAGAAAGACAGGAGAAAGACAGAGATATTTGTTCACCAAACATTACAACACAACATTAGTAAAACTGTATTTACTGAGTAGCAGGACAGGAAGTATACAGTGAGTAGAGCCAATACTAATTGATACAATCATCAAGGTCAACAGTTTCAGAACAATAACAAAATAACAATGATTATAAAAGAAATAAAACTATAAAAGGGGTTCTGTATGATGGTATAAAAATATCACTCAATAAAATCCTCTACCACAGTTGAATATTTCTCACCATAGAAACTAAGATACATCCCATTGTGTTATGTCCCCGGGCCAGGCCAGACCGGGTTTTAGTCTGTTCAGTCTGTTTATTCCAGGTCCAGTCATCCATTCCGTTTCTTCACTCCCTCCAGGTAACTCAACTCACCTGCGGCTCATTCCCTCATCAACACCACAGCTCTTAAACCCCGGATTGTCATCCACTACTCGCCAGTTTGTTGAATCACCGACCCCACGTCTGTATTCCTGGCCTTCCGTGTTTGACTCATCTATGCCTGTTTTTGTGCTAAATCTTGTTTCCTTGCTACCTTGGTACCCCGCTCCACCAGCTACCCTCAACCCTCCTCCCCGTCTCTCGAATAAAGTTCTGCGTACATCCAGACCCTCGTGTGTGTGTCGTGCGTTTGGGTCCTCAGTACAGCCCTGTCACATTGTAGTGTGGCTGGGTGAAGGTGGTCTGGACTCTGTGGAGGAGGGTCACTGTGTCAGAGATGACACTGTAGAAAGACAGAGTACCTGCCTTGTGATCCAGGTACACTGACACAGATACTCAAGATCTCTCTGACAATTCCAGTAAATAGCTGTAGCTGTGAACACTCATTCAGTGTGTTGAGACGGCTCCATACATGGCTGAGGTGCACAATGGGGCAAGACAGGCTTCACAATCTTGCTGTGCTATCAGTTGAGAGGGAACAACTTTGTAACTTGAGTACGAGTAATTTACCGTTTTGCGACAGTAAAGAGCAGTTAAACCTCTGGGTAAACCTTGCATAGGGCACCAAATGTCAGGGAGTCAGGTGGCTGAGCGGTGAGGGAATCGGGCTGGTAATCAGAAGGTTGCCAGTTCGATTCCCGGCTGTACCAAATTACGTTGTGTCCTTGGGCAAGGCTCTACTTGCCTCGGGGGGAATGTCCCTGTACTTACTGTAAGTCGCTCTGGATAAGAGGGGCTTCTCCTGATCTGTATCCAGATCCCTCTCACATAAAGCCCCACAACATGGGAACAAGGGAAGGTTATTTAAAACCAGACATTCAGAAAGAAAAGGCACCTGGTGGGATGGAGTGTCACATTTTATGTTACTTGGGAATTATGACATCAAAGTCTAAGATTGGAACGTAGACTGCTGGTTTTCTGCCTGTCATAGACAATGATGAAGGAAATTGGACCATTTGTTGTTGTGCAATTTTAGTTTATTTCAACAGCGCATGTTTCAAAAAAAAACTTACATCTTGGAAAAAGGGACAAACAAATAGCTAGATTGTATTTTACATGAAATTCGTCAAACAATTTAAAATGTTTAAAAAAAGAATGACTACTTTAGTATAATAAATGAGATATCGTAAGATCAGTTGTAAGGGTTATTCTAGCAACACAGAGAATGAACTCACAGTTAACATTAGAAGAAAATGTTATAATAATGACTAATGAATAATTAGTCTAATGAATAATAATGAAATGTGTCGAATTTGCAGAAATTTTGCAAATACTGTTAATACATCAACTTGTTCAACATGTTGTACATCAGCTCCATCTGAATTATTCCAACATCGTTGATCCATCATCCAGAGATAAATGGTTTATGTATACATTGACATATACATCCACTGAAAAAGAAAAAGTAAAACTTTGGGTAAAATCTTATTAATAACCATGAAAGATATACAAGTGTGTCACATTGATGTTATACACAGTTATAACACAGTGACATACAAAGACAGCACTCACACAGCTTGAAAATGTACATAAACTGTTATGAATTACTACCTCAGATTCCTGAAGAGTCATGGTTGATCCTTCAGAAAGCTTCCGGAATATTTCTGTCGAAAGAGTTCGATTAATTACAGTTTATTCCGTAGTTCGAGAATATAGAAAAATCACTATCAACCTGAATGGGCCCTCAAATGGACGTGTCTATATGTGGTGTTGTTGTGGACGTACTGGCCATGCAGTCCAGGCGAAGGACCAGGCTTATGAAGCTTTCCAGGGACATTTTTCCAGACAAGCCGCCATAGCGTACAGCCATCAGGTTCAGCATGCCATCACTGACCGGCATTCCTAAAACAGAAACATAGACCTTGGTTAAAAGTATATCGTTGGAGCCTCACTATTTACTTTCTGTCCGTTTTAGTCTCGTAACATAGTGAAGAAGTTGAGGTATGGATAAATTACTTGGGATATTGAGTAGATTTACCTGAAGCCATGATTGCATTTCTCAGTTCACTCAATGATAAAGTTCCAGTGAGGGAGACATCCGTTGCAAAGAAGATGTCCTTTAGGACAATGAGATACAAGAAGATTCAGGTTAATTATTCTTAATAAAAGTGCATCGTTTTAAAGGGAAACCATCAAAGAACTCCTGGTATTTTCTAGCCCTGAAGACAGAAGTATAGAATGGAAAGAATGGCAGATTAAAAATAAATGTATCCATTACTACCTGGAACATGGTCACTTTCCTCAACAGACGGAGGAATTCTGCACTGTTCAGTTTTCCAGTGATGGATGTCTTAAGTAATATTAAGGTTATCTTTAATTAATGGCATGCACAATTTCATTTCATGAAGTATACTGGACTTGAAGCCTTCCTTAATGTGACTGTATAATAGTGTGTCGCACATGCAAGTAGGATACATCCATCAGAGCAACCATGCTTCGACAGGAATCAAGGCTGAACCCACCATTGCTTGTTTGTCCTACGAAAAAAAAAGAAAACCTAATCATGTACATATGACAGAAATCAACATGTATGTACAGTACATACATACTATTGATTTTGTTGAAAAATATACTCATTGTATGCTTCGCCCACATGGAATTAGATTTTGGGATTTGGAGATTTTGTATCATTCCCTAATCACCCAGAAACCTACTACTAAGTAATGGTTGAAAGGTATTGATAGTACATACCCTTAAGAACATTGTCGTTCAAAATCTTTTGAAGCAACTCAGCATCCACTTCTTCATACTTCTCAGAGAAAAAAACAACAATTTAAAACCTTTTTTACATTAAATTGAGTTAAGTCATCTTGTATAAAAAAAATAGTCAAATTAAACGCTACAGGCCAAAACGAATTTTCAAAAAAATAGATCTCTTTACTTTATTACAAAGCTATCATATATATTACTGTATGCTTTTGAAGTACCTCTCTTCATACAAGACACATTTCTGGTGTGGTAAACTGTCAGTAAGTTATCTTGATTTCTACAACCTTGTCAGAGTATTGTCGAAAAAGCGTTTTCTTGTTTTTATTGTCTTCATTGTCTTCATTTTCCATCGGTTTTGGCTGCAAAGGATGAATGTATTTAGCAAAGGATGCATGTACATTTATATTTATTGCAGATGAAATTCTTATGAGGAAATGTTATCGCTTTTGTTGTCATTAATACCATCAATGTGTCATTAGTACTGGAAAAAATTTAATTCTGATCAGGTAAACCATTCAAGGTGTTTAACTATGCCATATGTTGCAATACTTTCTACATACCTTTGTGACTTCCATGTGTTCATGACCACCAGAATTTTCACTGAGAAAACAAGGTCCAGTCTTATGAGGATTTTCCATGAACCACAATGTTACAGTCATAACGTCATTCCTCTTTTGTAACAAATATTAAATTTGACAACATTTTGTTTTGCCAAAGCTCTTGTAGAACATGGAGTTGTGCTTACTGGATGTTGGTCTCTGCCTTGGAAAGGATAGACAAGATGAAGGAAGCTGTTTCGTTCGGCTTGAAGGTGGATGGCACGATTAGATATTCACCAGGCTTCAGACGGAACAGCTCCATGACTTCACGAGCATTTAGATAATTCTTGGATTGAGCCACTGGTGCATTGGTGGCAAAGAAAGATGCTGGGAACTTTCCTTTCAGACGCTTGTACTGTGGAAATATGTAATGGTATCTATCATATGCAGCCCATACTTTTTATTGGCCCATGTGAGTCCAATGCTACAGTGAATACATTCAGTTTCTCTTACTCCCACATCAGGCAAAAGCAGGTAATTAGAGATCCTTCCTTGACTCTGACCACCACAATAGTCTAGTAGAACTGTTAGAACTATACACTTCTCATTCTTGATTTTCTGCTGTATTTTCGAAATGCACAATTTGTATGTGGTATAAATAGTTTATATAGTTTATAATGGTTACTTACTTGTTCAGGCACCTGAAATTAAATACAAGAAAAATTCAAAACAGGCACTTATTCTTGTAAAAATACTACAAGTAAAAATACAAATAAATTCAATTTCCAAAACGTCAACTAAAGTAAAGACACTGCCACCATGAAATGTGGAAAAAAAACAAATATGGTCTACACAGACCTCAAAAATTGAGAATCCAATATGGAGGGTTTTAACCAGTCGTCTGTTTCGCTTGTCAGGCTTCTGCATCAGAGAGACCAGCATGTTTTTGTCCCCTTGTTTCTCAGCACAATCCTCATCCAGACCTTCAATCTTTAACCGATACTGAGGGTTTGTCCAGAAACTGTCTAAATGGCAAAATGTCAGTCATTAGTATTTTTCTGACCATTCCAGATTTTGGATGAATCTTTTTATTAAAAGTGGACTAAGTAAGTAGTTTAGCAATTCCTTTTTTTTTAAATAGTGTGGTAGATTCTTGATTATTGGGCAGGGTGGTGACCAGTGGGGTACGCAGAGGAAAGGTTATGGGCCTAAGACGGAGGAATCTAGTCCTACGCAGTAAGAATTGCACTGAGGAACAGGCTCAAACCAGTGTGACAAGAGACATGTAGAGAGGGGGCTTTGGAGGAGAAAATAGTTCATCAACACTTTAGAAGCCAGGGGATCCACATGCAGGTTTGGGGGTTTTATGAACAGGTTAAGAACCTTCTAGAACATTCTAGATTCTAGAAGGTTGTGAAATAGAATCATGCAGGGTGGGGGTTTGTTCCTCATATCCGTCTATATAATGAGATGTCCAGAGAAATATGGTTGCATTTTGAACCTTCCATTTGAACCTACTAACTGCGTTATGCTGAATAAACCATCGAACCACCTTGAGTTTGAAAGATATTCCGTCTCCGACTATTTTTGATAATCCTTCTGAGGAGAGCTGACTTCTCTTTCCACAATAGCAAAAAATCGAAATCAATTTTTTGGGGGGGATATTATTATAATACACACCTCGATAATTTAAGCATCCACCAGCAGTAGTTCCAGCAAGCCATCTGCCATCATGGACAGAACACCCCCAGTGACATGATGCATTTCCATCAAGGAAGTCAGGGCACAGAGAGCAGATATCCAAATCTGAGTAGTTGCTGCAGAAATCCTCAATTGTCATCCTATTAAGACAAATCATGTTTCAGTCTTTGAAAGACTGGTTTGCGGCAGTGTGATGACATCCTAAAAATGAAACTATTTTATTCACCAGCAAAGTTGAGTTTGTAAGGAATGCTTCCCTCTCTATTATAAATATGTTTTTGTCGTTTCATTCAGCTCCATCAAAAAGTAAGTGCCCTGCTTGTACAATGTTTCAATAACCTACCATTCATGTTTATACATTTCATAACATTAAACATTAAACCATGTGGGGTTTCTGTGCTTACCAGAATTCTCCGTCATCCTTCACTGAGAGACATTTCAGACGATCTTCAGGACTCACGGTCTGCCACAAGGGGGAACTGAAAACCATAAAACGGTCATTTGAACAGGCTGAATGGAGTAAGGCAGAGGAAGTCTGTCTACTGCTGTGGAGTAAGGCAGAGGAAGTCTGTCTACTGCTGTGGAGTAAGGCAGAGGAAGTCTGTCTATAGCTGTGGAGTAAGGCAGAGGAAGTCTGTCTATAGCTGTGGAGTAAGGCAGAGGAAGTCTGTCTACTGCTCTGGAGTAAGGCAGAGGAAGTCCTTCTACTGCTGTGGAGTAAGGCAGAGGAAGTCTGTCTACTGCTGTGGAGTAAGGCAGAGGAAGTCTGTCTACTGCTGTGGAGTAAGGCAGAGGAAGTCTGTCTACTGCTGTGGAGTAAGGCAGAGGAAGTCTGTCTACTGCTGTTGAGTAAGGCAGAGGAAGTCTGTCTACAGCTCTGGAGTAAGACAGAGGAAGTCTGTCTACTGCTGTGGAGTAAGGCAGAGGAAGTCTGTCTACTGCTGTGGAGTAAGGCAGAGGAAGTCTGTCTACTGCTGTGGAGTAAGGCAGAGGAAGTCTGTCTACTGCTGTGGAGTAAGGCAGAGGAAGTCTGTCTACTGCTGTGGAGTAAGGCAGAGGAAGTCTGTCTACTGCTGTGGAGTAAGGCAGAGGAAGTCTGTCTACTGCTGTGGAGTAAGACAGAGGAAGTCTGTCTACTGCTGTGGAGTAAGGAAGAGGAAGTCTGTCTACTGCTGTGGAGTAAGGCAGAGGAAGTCTGTCTACTGCTGTGGAGTAAGGCAGAGGAAGTCTGTCTACTGCTGTGGAGTAAGGCAGAGGAAGTCCTTCTACTGCTGTGGAGTAAGGCAGAGGAAGACAACAAAATAGGTGCTGGTATTTTTTTTAAATGTATTACTAGTGTGTTTTCTTACTTGTCGCTCCAATCCCCATTCCATTCCCTTTCACCCCAGGGGTTCCACAGACGCACCAGCTTCACTGGTCTTCCATTTCTTGTGTGCTGAGGAGTTTAAATGAGACCGGTGTTTAGTATTAGTTGAATTTGGACACATTTACGTATTATTTGCAGGTGTCTTTAGTACGAGGAATAGGTTCCCATGTATCAGCATTACGTTTGTTTAAACTGTTTTGTAGGACCCTAATCGTGTCTATTTAGATATTATTTTTTTAACGATACAATTGCCAAGGCAATCTATTTCTCCTGCTAGACTTAATAAAAAATGTATTAAGGCATACTTAAATAATGTGGTGCTTTTTTATCAAATTATAGTTGCTGTGCAAAACATCAATGTCCCTGTAATTACTGTACGTCGCTCTGGATAAGAGTGTCTCCTAAATGTAAATAAGATCAAATTAACTTTATTGTGCTGAAATAAATGTGTCTTGAGCACATACAGTAAAAGGACAACTTCAAATCTGAACCTTCTGTTCCTCACTCAAAATTGTCCTTATCAACTTTTTTTTAAAGGGAAAAAAAGAGGAGCAGTAGTCTCAAATATTTTTCCAGAGCTGTATACAATACATGAATCAGTTGTGCTATTCTGATAATGTTTAAGACAAATACATACATAAGGTATATTTACATTTACATTTAGTCATTTAGCAGACGCTCTTATCCAGAGCGACTTACAGTAAGTACAGGGACATTCCCCCCGAGGGAAGTAGGGTAAAGTGCCTTGCCCAAGGACACAACGTCATTTGGTTTGGCCGGGAATCGAACTAGCGACCTTTAGATTACTAGCCCAACTCCCTCACCGCTCAGCCACCTGACTCCCAAGTATATAAACTTTTGATACTCCATCTGTCAATGAAGACTGAGATCAATCTAGGAATGTCATACATTAATGTTATCAGGTAGCTGCCATTATCATCCATTCAGATCATACTGTACCTCAGTGACACCTGTAACAGTGTAGGCATGGCCCCTCACTAATCCGTTCTCTGCAACGGTGTTGGCTGATGTTTCCTACAGAGTAAAACAAGCATCAAAACCGATGTAATAAATGGAACAATGTTATTTATTAGAAACACAGCAAACCTCTGTATACATGTATTGTGCAAAAAAGGCCAACTACTGTTTCGTCACGTCAGTGTGTCTTCACAGTTGCTGTATCCAAGTGTCTGCATGAGGTTGTTTTACACTCACCCCTTGAGGTGTACCACACCCCATCAGAGATTTTGCTTGAGCAGCTCTAGACATTAGATCCCATAGGTTAGGGGGGGGGGTTGCAAGCTGGATACACAAGTGGATCCCGCCAGTAAAATCCACCAAAGCCTCGGAGGGCGTCCCTGCATTCATGTCTGCATAGGAGCCACAAACTCTGGCAAAAGAGTACATACATTATGACCTATGAAACCAATGCAACCGTTTTGTTATCCAAAATACTTGGATGACTAAAATGCTTGTTTACATACTTGGCGTAGGCCTTCTCCATCAAAGCAGGCCAGAACTCATTTGGAGTTTTGGATCGGACAAAAATGAGATTGCCGTCAATTGTCGGTAGCTTGTCATCAATCAAAACATCCTCCCACTTTCCGAACCTCCAGAACTAAAAGATAAGAGAGAACATTCATTTTAGGATGTTTGGTCTCCAAATCAGGGTCTCCAAAAATATTGGAAGACCCGAATGGTCTGGAACAGCCACTGAGCCCAATGATTTGGATGAAGATTAATGAGAAAACCCTTAATACATTCTTGAAGAACCATAACCCTAGGTAATATGGCACTAGAAATATAATAATAATAATAAATAATCTACATATATATATTTATATATAATATATATTCAAGATGTTTGAATGATAACATGTCTCGTTTCAAATATTGCTGTTGATGTTTCCAAACAAATCTGAAAGGAAATTATGATTATTTTAGAACTTGTTATTGTCATCTATTTTAGGTATTACATTGATGACGGTTTTGCAACACAAAAAAAAAAAAAAAAAATTAAAGTTTACCCGCTGTTGACAAGTGCTACAGTTGAGAATCATTACATGTTTAGTGCTATGAATGACAACAACATAATTTATATTAATGATTTGTTATTCCTGTTAAAAGATTATCAGACTTTACCCTGAAATGGAATATTCCACAATATTCTTCTTGAAATGATTGATTGAGAGGCACGACTTGTTCCAGGATATGCTTTTGGAATGTCAGTGCCCCAATGGACGCAAGGAACCAGCAGTTACCTAAACAAGGACAAGGAATGAGTGAGTAGGTACAACATATTGCATTTAAACAGTCAGTGTTTGTGATGAGAATGTATTTGGAAAGAACAGTCCCATCCACCTACCAACTATGCCTTGCCCAAAATCAAATCTTGAAATTCCATCCACAATAAAAGAGGGATTCTGGGCAATTTTCTGAAAGTGAGGAATCAAAGAATGAGAATAGTAGCCTACGATTATTTTTTGGGGATGTTGTGCTGTGTAACGGCCCAAGTCAAGGTCAAATAACTTACATGTGGCCTCAGCCACTGCACTCTTCCCATGTCGGAGGACGACAGTAGTTCTTCGCCAATTGAATTATGGTCTGGAGGAAACATGTCATCGACAAAGCGAACCTCCCGAGCGACACAATACTGCTTCATCTGCTCAAAGTCTTGGTTGAGGAATTTCAGGGGGTTGGCAAGGCTACCACGGCCATCTTTCTTGTGGCGCTCTTTCATGATATTTAGACACACGCCAGGAGGAGGCATTGTTGCAGAAAGTTATCTGTGCAAGGAGGGTAACAATGTCATTCGTTAAATACACTAATACACTCACTTAAAGTACTAATATATCGGTATTGAACTATGAGCATGATTTCAAAGTTTTCACCGGCAGTCAATGTCTATAGCAAAAAAAACTCAGTTGATACAATCTCTGCCTCAAAGACCAGTTCTTCAACAAATGACACCCAAATGTACGATTAGCGCAGCAGGTTGTTCGTACTCTCTTTTTCAATGGTTATGGTTTTTCTGTAAAAAAATAGTTTGAAAGGTACAATAGATATGATTTTTTTGTAAGAGGCGAACGGATTCACTGACGTGAGAAAGAAAGTAAAACAAAATGTTTTAATTATTTTTGAACGTTTGGAACAATGTTTTCAAAAAAGGAGAAAAAAAACATCTAAAAAGGTTTTGAAAGGTTGAAAGAAAGGTTAAAAAAAAAACGTTAGCATCATTGAGGGCCGGCGCCAGATATTTTTTTATGCAGGTGCTGAGGGGGTGCTAGATCATTGACAGGGGGGAGCTGCGCAATTATATATATATTATATATGAATACTATTAATACATTATCAAAACTTGGCCACTAATGATGCTAATTTGAATTAATTATCAATTAACATCCGATTCTCCGATCGGATTTTCCAGAAATTATTTTTGGGGGTGCTATCGGGGTGCTTTGGTCTTTCTTGGAGGTGCTGAAGCACCTGCCCCTCCCTAGCGCTGCCCTGTTGCTACTTGGGTACTCTATTGTACTCTTCTCTGCTTCTGTTATAGGCTTCTCTGTTCTCATCTACCCACTCCTTCTCTCTACTCTCCTTTCACTGTGTATGTGGGAGGAAAAAAACGTTTCTTAAGGTTTACATTTTTTTTTTTTTAAGTGAGTGACTACGGGGGAGATTATTTCACGTTCATGTGGATGATGGCAAACATAGGCTACATTTATTGATCATAGAATGGATTTTAGTTTGCTTAAACTAATGTATTTTCGTTATGATTATACTCTTCAAAACATAATGTTGTTACAAAATGTATTTTTCTGTGCACCAAATATTCTATTGCTCGCTCAGGAATGAGGCGCAAATATAACGTCATTATGAAAGTGAAATAAAGCAGTGTATTGTAAACTATTAGACTAACGTATAAAATAACCAGACGTGAACCCAATTATTTTCCAAATGAGCGTTTGCAACAAAGCAGAACATATTTCGTTTTCGTTTTCAACACAGACTGCAATCATTCTATTCTACAGATAATGCAGTGATTGCAAGCAATATCTTCGCAATTTGCAAGTTTGCAGTTGCAATTTGCAAGTTTGCAGTTGCAATTTGCATGCAGTTGCAAGTTGCAATTTGCAACTGCATGCAATTTCCCCCTGGGAGTACTATTCTACTGCCAACTTTGAATCATGATAAATATCTTACCCCAGATGCTTTGGAAAATAAGAATAGATAGAATTCCAGTCTTCAGCCAAAACATAAGAGAGTGTCTGCTGCTTGTGTATGTATAGTTCACCATACAGCGCCTGAGGCGCTGCTTGTGACGTCAGGCTGGCTAATTTGCATATAAGCAATGTATGGAGGATTCAATAGGAAACTTTATACATAGCCCAAAGCTTTTGATGGATTTCTCCACTGCTTATAATATTCAGCCACACGTTTTAGTTAAGAAACGTATAAATGATTTTAGCTTGGTTTCTGGTGTTGCAGGATGAATTTTAGATACCCTCGTGCAGATAACACAGAGAGAGTGAAAGGAAATTATTGTTTTTCGGAAGGACTGATGTCATCCACTTGGTCATCTCAAGGATGTGTCCTTTACCTTCGAATTTCAAATACATTCAAAAAAGTTTGAAATGTACATTTATCAAGTTTCGTGGCAGGAATCACTTCAACAACAAGCCACAGGCTTTGACTTGAGGGATGTGTTTTCTGAGATGCAGGATCATACATGAGGGGACGACTTTAACAGGGAGCATTTCTGAACATCGATGTGGGGGACGGACAGTTCACAACCTAACAGACTAATGTATAAGATCATCTATAACATCTTAATCATCTCAGCGCTGACGCCTGACCGACCAAGAGAAATCCCAGAGTGTCTGGGTGAAGGTGGTCTGGACCCTGGAGGAGGGGCACTGTAGAAGGACAGAGTATCCAGTTTACCCCCCCCCCCCCCCCCCCCCCCCCCCTTTCTCCATATATTACAATGTGATAATGTACAAAGCACTACAGTGATGCAGGTGATGGTTTTTACTGTAATCAATATGTAGCCTAGATAATAAATGTAATTTATAAATCTGTCTCTTACTGACAACACAAGGGGAACTGATTTAGCTTGAGGCCAGAGAAACGTGGTTCCCCCCCCCCCCCCCCCCCCCCTCATCATCGTGTCATCATGTAAAACATGTTTTATCTGATGTATCTAACAACCTTGGATACAAAGATATACCTGGAGGCCTTACTTACCCGTGTCCACTTTTTCTGCTTCCAACTCGTCAACTTTGAGAATTAATGGCTGGCTCACTTGTGTGTAATTTGTGTGTTTGTGTTGATGATTATAAGTACACATTAGGATCCAAAAATTGTTAGTTAACACTTAGGCATACTTTATTTTGTATCCCCAATACAAAACCAATACAATTGGTTTTGTCTGTGGCAAGCCACAGACAAAACCAAGGCTAAGACGCACACAATTCCGGAGACTCGCGTCCAAAAGAGCACGTGCTTATAATTAACAAATAACAACATTCAAATAGGTTGCAGCCGTGCAGAGATTTCTTAAAGTGACGGCGCCCAAACTCGCCGCGAGGCGGCTACGGATCACTGGGGGCTGCCACAATACGCCCACACCTAACTCTTTTGAAAACATAAAACATTTCGCAAGTTTTATGGCAGGGATTTCACTTCCAAAATAGTACAGTAAACACGCCACAGTTCACTGAGATGATTAAGATGTTATAGAGGATCTTATACATTAGTCTGTTAGATTTGGAACTGTTCGTCCCACACGTCGATGTTCAGACATGCTCCCTGTTAAAGTCGCAGTGGAGAAATCGATAAAAAAGCTTTGGGCTATGTCTGAAGTTTCCTATTTAATCCTCCACACGTTGCTTATATGCAAATTTGCTCAGTGTACACTACAATTAGCCAGCCTGACATTACAAGAAGCACCTCAGGCGCTGTAAGGTAAACTATACATACACAAGCAGCAGACAATCTCCCTCTGTCTTGGGAGAAATCCCAGGACAGAAATCCCAGGACAGTGTCTGGGTGAAGGTGGTCTGGACCCTGGAGGAGGGTCACTGTGTCAGAGACGACAGTGTAGAAGGACAGAGTACCTGCCTTGTGATCCAGGTTACCCCCCCTCCCTCCATATATTACAGTGTCATAATGTATAAAGCACTGCAGTGATGCAGATGATGGTTTTGACAGTAATTAATGTATAAAATAAATGTAATCTGTCTCTTACTGAAAACACAAGGGGAAGCAATTCAGCTGGAGCCCTGAGGAAAGGATTTCACTTACATTTACATTTAGTCATTTATCAGACGCTCTTATCCAGAACGACTTACAGTAAGTACAGGGACATTCCCCCCCCCGAGGCAAGAAGGGTGAAGTGCCTTGCCCAAGGACACAACGTCATTTGGCACAGCCTGAAATCAAACTGGCAACCTTTAGATTACTAGCCCGATTCCCTAACCGCTCAGCCACTTGACTCCCTGCACTTCAACAACAGTACACAAGCCACAGGTCTTGACTTGAGGATGGGATTCCTGAGACGCAGGCTCAAACATGAGGGGACGACTTTAACAGGGGAGCAAGTCTCAACATCCAAGTGGGAAACTGACAGTTCCAAATCTAAAATACTGACGTATAAGATCCTCTAATCAGTACAGTGTTGCCGGTGGTGTATTTACAGTCATCATTATAACAAGTTTAAACTAGTCTCTTACTCTGAGGACACAGGGTGAACAGATTTACCTGGAGGCCTAGGGCTTGCCCATTTTGTCTCTTTTGAATGCATTTGAAATGTGTCTTGACGTGGTGTAATTGCCAGGGATTATTCAACAATAGTAAAGTCCCTACCTCTCCGGTTCTACTGGAGGGGTGTGATTCCTGACGGGCAGGACCAAACACAAGGAGACAATGTCAACAAAACAGGTTGTCACGCACAGGGCCATGCCCCTGTTTAACCCTTGGGCTGCCTTCGGGTCATTGTGACCCACCTTTTGCGCCACGACGGTGGGTCACAATGATCCAAAGGCAGCACAAGGGTCAAGTTTATGTTTCCCCTGGCCTGGTGTTTTCTGTCGGTCTCCCTGGGTGTGTTCTGGTTCTGGTCCTAGTCTTGTCTCTCTCTCTCCAGGCTCCCTTGACATTTAGACATGTAACAGACGCTCTTATCCAGAGCGACTTACAGTAAGAACAGGGACATTCCCCCCGAGGGGTGAAGGACACAACGTCATTTGGCAAGGGCCGGGAACCGAACCGGCAACCTTCAGATTACTGGCCCGACTCCCTAACCGCTCAGCCACCTGGCTCTCTGGACCTCCTGTCTGTTCCCTTCGCTCGGCTATTGTCCATGTGTGATTATCCTGCCCTCTGTACTCCTCTTGGCAGTCCTTGTCGGCTCCTTGTCGTATGATGTGTGACTTTTCCCGCCGTGTACCCGTTTGTGGAACTTAAATACCTTTTGCTTTGGTGATCCTGCCTTACCAGCTTATGTCTCTGCGCTTGGGTTTACCCTGCTGAACTCCCCCTGACAGAGGGAGCACGTCAAAACGTTGACGAGTTGGGAAATGGACCGTTCAAAAGCGGATAGACTCATGCATGAGATCCTCTACCACAGTTTAATCATCTCTGCACTGTCACCATACCGACCGAGGTAAATCCCAGGGTAGAGTGGCTGGGTGAAGGTGGTCTGGACTCTGTGGAGGAGGGTCACTGTGTCAGAGACGACACTGTAGAAGGACAGAGTACCTGCCTTGTGATCCAGGTACACTCCTACTCTGGAGGACTGAGGGCCTGATACTAAAGTTATAAGATGGTTATGATTGAAATAATAACGTTCATTATAGCATTGTATAATCCAGGACATGTCATCGTTACCAAGAAAAGTGTCTGTTCTGCTTATGTCTTCATAGGAGACTCCTATAAAAACCTTGCCACCTCTCCATTCCATCTCCCAGTAACAGCGCCCAGACAGAGCCTCTCTACACAGCACCTGGTTGAAAAAGGTGAATCTATCTGGATGGTCAGAACATGGCACCCTTGCCCCACTTGAACACGTCACTGCCCTGTCCTCCTCAGACAGAGAGAGCTGTCTCTGTGCTGTGTTTGGGTCCAGTGAGAGCTGACAGGAATCTGGGAGCAGAGCCAGAGACCAGATCAGAGTTACAATAATAACATATTCATTCATGTGTCACCATGTTAAAGCTGCGGTTGTTGTGGATCAATGTTCATCATTCAACACGTGTCAGTGGAGAGAGACCTGGACACTTCAGAGACTCACATTTGAGAAGCTCAGCTCTGGTCTCTGGATGCAGTAGCAAATCCATAGAAGAGACTGTGGATACATAAACACACACACACAAGCAACAAATGTGCACACATTCACACATAGGCCCACATGAAGACACACATAAACAAACAGAAGCACAAATAAAATACATAGACATCATCTTTTTGTAAAATGTGATGTTTTTACTTTAGTGGGGATCCTCTTACAGTCCTTCACTGCTACCTAGAGAGAGAGAGAGAGAGAGAGAGAGAGAGAGAGAGAGAGAGAGAGAGAGAGAGAGAGAGAGAGAGAGAGAGAGTCAGAGACACAGAGAGAGAGAGAGAGAGAGAGAGAGAGAGAGAGAGAGAGAGAGAGAGACACAGAGAGAGAGAGAGAGAGAGAGAGAGAGAGAGAGAGAGAGAGAGGTAAACTTTGACTTTAAACATATCTTTAAACTATCTATATATTGGACAGTCAAAACTGCCAGTTAACCAACAGGTACACCACAACAGCCATTTTCTGAACATTTAAATTTCCAGACAAACCTAAAAAACTAAACTAAACCTCCCTAGTTACAACTTACCAAGCTCCAACCCCCCTCCCCATCCACTGTGCAGTGAGAAAAAGACAGACAGACAGACACGCACACAGACAGAAAGAGAGAGAGACAGCCAGCCAGCACTTTTTGACATTTTAAATAATCCTGCATGTAAACCTAGGTGGAGTTCGAACTTTGGACTCTTAAAAGACTACAAGATAACAATAGAGCTGTTTACAATGGAAGCTGTGTTTGTATCGGTCCAATGGTGATATACAGTAGTCCGAGCATTCTCTAATTTAAACTTTTCATACCCTGTTGCCAGATTAGAAACAAGTTGAATCTCATTCTGTATTTCACAGCATATTTCATCTCAGTAACATGATACACCTCACCTTATATGACAGCGTCTTGCAGCAGTAGAAAAGATTGTTTCAGAGGGGAGATTACCTGTTCTGTCAGAAAGGTGGGGGCTTAGAGAAGAAAGGAGCAGTGGGAAGGGTGAGAGAAAGAGAGAGAGGGAGACTTTATTTATGTAGCACATTTCATACAAGAATTGTAGCTCAAGGTGCTTTACATAAAATCAATTAAAACAATAAAAACAATAATACAAGTGATAAAAGTAATAATTAAAATAGCAACAATAATATAACTAATAAAAGTAGTAAAACCCTTCTGAGATAAAATTACTTAAATGCTTTGGTAAAAAGGTATGTTTTAAGCTGTCTTTTAAAAATGTCTAGCGAGAGAGAGGGAGAGAGAAAGGGAGGGATGGAGACAGAGGGTGTGAGAAAGCTCTACTTCTTCAAGCGTATTGGTTTCTTTTCATTTACATGGATGGGTAACAATCATTCATCAATGGTGCCCAAAGACAAAAACAAGCTAAAGGACAGAACTCTCATGTTTCTCCCTGTCACTTCGTGCTGTTTGTTGTGCCATTCCGCCCTCTGCTGGAAATATGCTGATACACCAACATTCACCGGAATTACAGAACGATCAGAATCATAACGATTGTATGTGTCCATTTCCCAACACAAAGGAAGCAGTTTAGAGAGATAGAGTTTGGGGAAAGGAGAGAAAAGAGGATAAGAGAGTTTTAGTTAATTTTGTCTTTGTAATAAGCAAGTGGATGTAGTTTAGAATCAGAGAGAAATAGACAGAAAACTGAACAGAAAGACTGTAGTAGGATCTGGTTTGGGCCAGTGACCATGAGACACAAACTGTTCTACACCCCCAAATAATGGGTGTCTATTAAATGAACAAGGGAAATTGGTGCAGGTTAAATACAACTAAAAGTGGGCTTCGATGTCCACAATGCTGTGCCCTACAAAGTGCCCTGTGGGGCATGCTCTCGCTAATTGAGTCATGGACAACACTAGGGGTGTCATATTTCAATACATATAATACCCTTGAATTAACTTATATTATGTTAACTGTATTTGATAGTAAAAGACAAAGTAAATTGTTGCCAACAATGTCACAGTGTAGCAAAGTAAAATACTAGTTTCCATTGTTATACTTGCACGGCTCTGTGCAGTGCAGTAGGTGCTCTATAAAAATAGGGCCCCTGTCTGTTAACAATGTGAAATTCAACACCTTGAAATGCTTTCAACCTTGAGTAGATATGGCTGTAATTGTAGCTCAATACATTTAATGTTTGTATATAAAACCTTTTTCCTCAGTCCCACATGTCGTTTTTCCTCAAGTCTTTGAATAAAGTTACCTTCTATGTTTGAATGAATGCAATACAGATGACCTAAGATGAGTGGACAGAAGAGTATATATAGAAATGTATAAAGGTAGTACAAGATATAATAAAAAGAAAAAACACCAGTTTCATATAGGACTAAATTTAAATAAATATACATAAATATTGTGAAATACACTTCCATATAGAGTAGCCCAATTACACTGTATAGAGTTTTAGGTTGGGGGTCTGGAGAGTTGTAGAAGTGTGGAGAGTGAGTGCTAGAATTAAGGTGACCTTTGAAACCTCGTATAATGTACTGATCTTGTTGGGTAACAAATGTTGGCAAACTCTCAACATCTCATAAACACCTCCACTACTATCCATAAAAAAAACCATAAAGCGAAAAGCTATTTTCAAGTCATACAGTCGTTAAATTCAATTATCTTTTCATCAGGAGGCCTGAGTGAATCATTAACAAGTTTCAGTTGGTTATTGAGAACACAAGGGAAACCGATTTACCTGCAATAGTTTTGCTTCCAACACATCAACTTTGAGAATTAACTCCTCGCTCACTTGTTTGTGTGTGTTTACAGTAGGCTTTCATTCGTCTGTTTGTGTTGAAGATTGAAATGCACAACAGGATCCACAAATTGTTGGTTAACACAGACTTAACTTTAATTCCCTATACAGTTACAAGCCACAGAGAAAACCAAGGTTAAAAAACACACCATTCAGAAGAGCGACGATCAAAAGAAGGTCAAAAGTCACCGCAGCACCTGAGAGCGTTGCAACACACGCGTGTACTGCACCTCGGGCATGATGAGCCTGAGACACAGCTCGCTAGCCGCCTCGCCACCCCCGCCGCCGCTGCCGCCCCGGCTAACGTTCACGGGGAGGTCGTAGCCCACGATGTCCACCTTGGAGCTGGGTTTCCACGGACGCAGGTCTTTGTTTTTGATCTGGACGGCGGTGCGTTGCTGCGGGAGCCCGCCCCCAAAGCAGCTCCGGATCACCCGCTCCTGCGCCCGCCGCAAGAGCCGCACCTCCCTCGCCACGCACGCCGGCCCCAGCACCGCCAGCTGCCGCCACAGCGAGGCGTTGAAGTGGTCGTAGAGGCGCGCGTCCAGGTGGTTCCAGGCGCGGATTTTGGTGGGGAGGCCGTTGGTGACGTTGTCCTTGGAGGCCGACGTGCGCATGTTGTGGTTGAGGTAGAGCACGTCCTCCAGGTCCCAGGACAGCAGGTGGCGGAGGAGGACCAGCGACTCCTCAAAGTGCTCGGCGATCATCACCAGCGAGAAGACGCGCTCCACCTCCGCCACGAACGCCCGGGCGTACACCTCGTCCGTCGATGGACGGTCCTTGTCCCCGCCAAGGTCAAAGGTCAGGGTGTTCCGGGCGTACATGGAGTATTTCTCATCGGGGCGGTAGTACCTCCACGGATCCTCCAGGAAAGCCTCTAGAGAGCCGTTGGGAACCCGTTTGAAGCTCTGACAGTGCTGGTTGAAGTAGCTGAACAGGGACTCGAACATGGAGCTGGGCTCCCTCAGTATGGTCACGTAGACGGTGTTGTTGGGCATCAGGCGTCGTAACTCGGCCCGGTTGAAGCGCATGTGATTGGTGATGATGTTAGGCGTGAGGTTGCGCAGGTGGACAAATTGGTCGCTGAAGGCGCGTGGGTAGCAGAACTGGTGGCCGCACGCCAAAATGGGCAGGCCCACGGTGAGCTTGTTGCGCTCGGCGAAGCGAAACAGCAGGTTCTGCATGGTGCTGCTGGCCGTCTTGTGGGTCTTCAGGAACAGGATGTTGGTGTGTTTGGGTTTGAGGCCCGAGGAGGAGGAGGAGTGGGAGCACAGGGCGGGACAGCCCAGGTGGAAGGCCTCCATCGTCCTGGGGGGGGGAGGGAAGATAATGGAGAGCAAGAGGAAAGGAAGGAGAGATAGAGTGGGGGGTGAGAGGGAGAGAGTTACCTATATAGCTATACAGCTATGCCTGTGTATTAAAATAGTTAATTTTGGTTCGCGTTTACTTGGTTCACTTTGGATCACACGTTCAGTGTTGACAAAAATGCTATACATATACAAGGATTCCACAGGGATATTGTGAATCTCCTAATATTTTCTCCCAAGCCATGGGAGAGTCAGGTGGCTGAGCGGTTAGGGATAGCGGTTGTCCATATCATTTACAGCACTGGCGCTGTATGTTATCATTGTCACAAAAATCATCCCTGAAGATATGGCCTAGGTATTTTGCTTTAGCAACTACGTTGAGCTCTTGCCCTGACAAGTAAAACGATGGAAGGCATAGCATCCTGTCCTCTTTCATTCTGGCAATCGTTACAACACTTTTTTTTACATTGAATTTGATGTCATACTGTAGTCCATAGTTTGAGCAGACTCTAAGCAGTTGCTGTAGGCCAGCACTATATGGAGACATAACATCATCATCCATATACAGATTAAAAAGAACAGGTGACAGTGTTCCACCTTGTCTAACCCCGTTGGTAACTGGGAAAGGAGCCAATGTTGTGTTCCCCCATCTGGCTTGCATAGTTTGATGGGAGTACTAATAATGCAAGATACGTATCAGTATGGGGGGACCCCTCGCTCTTGTAATTGTATTAACAGTTTACCATGATTAACACGGTCAAAAGCTTTCGATGTATCAAGGAAACATAAAAACATTGTTGAGCCATGGCTTATATACAAGTTATTTCAGTGCATATACACAAATCTGTGCCCTGTTTCTTTTTAAAACCAAATTGAATGTCAGTCGTTTTTATATATTGTTGTAGTCTATCAAATAGAATTTGTTCTAACACTTTAGAGAATATACTCGCTAGAGCGATTGGCCTGTACTTGTCTATGCTTGATACCTTACTTGTTTTGTCCTTAATAACTGGCACTAATAGTACAGGTAACATAGAGTCAAGCAATATGCATGCGCTAATAATCCAGAGAAACATGTAGCAATTAACACTGAGATTCTATGGCTTGCATACTTCAGGTATATGCACTGCATGGTGAATTAGGTCTACAATGATGATAAATGGATCAAACATTGTGCATGTAATGACTTATGTAATAAACTAAATGTCTACTTGTTTGTGGGGGTAAGACAATTTAACGAAAAATCAATACAATACATTTTAATCAACATGACATAAGTAATTGCTAACATAGGAAACAGCAGACAATTGTTGGCTACATAATCATTTGCATGAAAGTACCAGAACATTGGCAATTTGTTTTGCAGTAAAATAGTGAGGTACACATCACAGGGACTGTGAGCTCAAGTTAACACTTACGCATGTATGAGTGTGCATTAGTGTGTGTGTGTGTGTGTGTGTGTGTATGTGTGTGTGTGTGTCTCACCAGCTGCCCCCATGGTGGAGCAGGAAGCTGACTGTGCTGATTGCCACAAAGACCAGGAATATCTTCTTCTGAGACATCTCTGTGTACCTCACTGGAGCTGTAGAAGAACAGAGAGGGAAGAGAGAGAGAGAGAGAGAGAGAGTGGGAGAGAGAGAGAGAGAGAGAGAGAGAGAGAGAGAGAGAGAGAGAGAGAGAGAGAGAGAGAGAGAGAGAGAGAGAGAGCTTCTCCAAGCTTATTGGTTTCGTTTACAGATATGGTAACAATCATTCATACAAGGTGCCAAAAGACAGAATCAAGCTAAAGGAGGAGAGAACTCACGTTTCTCCCTGTCACGTTGTGCTGTTTGTTGTGTAATTTCGCCCTCTGCTGGACATGCTGGTACACCAACATTCACGGGAAATACAGAACAATCAGAATCAGAATAATCAGAACAACTGTATGTGTCCATTTCCCAACAGAAAGGAAGCAGTTTAGAGAGAGAGTTGGGGGAAAGAGAGAGAAGAGGACAAGAGAGTTTTTGTTTATTTTTTCTTTGTAATAAGCAAGTTGATGTAGTTTAGAATCAGAGAGAAACAGACAGAGAACTGAACAGAGACTGTAGCAGGATCTTGGTTTGGGCCAGTGACCATGAGACACAAACTGTTCTACACCCCCAAATAATGGATGTCTATTAAATGAACAAGGGAAAATGGTGTGGGCTAAATACAGCTATAAGTGGGCTTCTTCTAGACTGGAGGTGTTTAGCAACACTCTCAGGTCAGCTAGTATTCAGGTAAAGAAATAAACTGATGACAGTAACATTAGGATCACTAGGCTTTTTTTATTGCTTAACCAAAAACAAAACCATGAAACATTTTAATAATCAGTTATTCTCTATGCACCTCTCTGTCACCATCCATCTCTGAATTATGATCAACTTTAACTGATTTGTTCCTCACTATACTATAAACCAATGATACACAAGCTGAAAGAAAAAGATTTGAGCAAATAACTCAATTAAAACTAATATATTGTAATGTCTAGATACAATTAAAATAAAGCATGTTTCCTTCTTCATATTCCAGTTTAACCTATATTCTGTGAGACATTTTAAGAGCAATATTCTCATAAAGATTTCTCTTTATTGTACTCCTGTACCCAATCCTTCACTTTACCCAAAGCAGCCGTAGATTTGTCATAGACTGCTGTAGCTGCTGCTACTGCTGCTTCTCCTGCTGTTTCTGCTCCCTCAGCTGCATCAGCCCCAATCATCCCTCCTCCTAATCCTCCTAGTACTGCTCCTGTTCCTACCATATATTTCGCTGGAGATAATATACCTTTCGCTGCTGTACTCAACCATGTTCCTGCTGCTGCTTCTGTTCCTCCTCCTGATGCTGCTGTTCCTCCTCCTTCTACTACGAATCCTATTGCTTGAAAAGCTTCTGCTGTTGATCCTATCTCTTTTGCAGTTGATCTTAATTCTTTAGCGACTACTGTTATTATATACAAGGGTAAAAGTGCTGCTGTTGTAACTCCAAACACACCTCCCACCAAGACTCCTGTTGCTATGCCAGCCAATCTGACAGATAACTTGGTCTTCACTGTTTTCTTAATCTGTCTGTGAATCTCCTCATCAGACAGTTTACCCCCTGACTCCTCTCTTACTAACATCATCTCTGCTTGTAGTTCCTCCTGCACTGCCTGGAGTATCTCATTAGTGTAGCTGCCTCCTCCGTTCTGCTCCACCATCTGGTCGATGGTCTTCAGTAGCTCTGACACCTGGAACTGGTTGATGCTCTTCCTGTCCTGCTGACCCTGGTTCCAGTGCTCATTGTCGATAACATGACAGCGGCCTCCACACTTCTTCACCAGTTGACTCACCTCTTTGTTCTCTAGCACATAATCCTGGAGGGGTTTACCTTTGAGTTGATATCCATGAGTGAAAAGGACTGTAGCATATTTGAAAGCTTCATTTGAAAACGATTGTTGGATTTTTGTAATGATTTCTTTCTCATGAACAGTAAATTTCTCCACTTTGAGCACAATTAGAAATGCATGAACACCTCCGGCAGACTCTGTCATACAATTAATTATTTCTTTCCTCTGCTCATCGTCAGAGATCCTGGTGTCAAAAAAACCTGGTGTGTCGATCAAAGTGACATGTCTTCCCTCTACGATCCTGGACTCAGGTTTACATTTCTCTGTTAAGGAGTTAGAGGAACTGGATGTATGGAACACTTCCTCCCCACCAAATATGGTGTTTCCTGTGCTGCTCTTTCCAGCACCAGTTTTTCCCAGCAGAACAATCGTCCTGTCTCTGGAACCTACAGGAAAGGAACATATCTTCATTAGCATTTTAGAATCCTATCATGGAACCGTCCATGGGGAGTCAGGTGGCTGAGCGGGTAGAACATCGGGCTAGTAATCTGAAGGTTTCCAGTTCGATTCCCGGCCGGTGCACATGACTTTGTGTCCTTGGGCAAGGCACTGCACCCTACTTGCCTCGGGGAGAATGTCCCTGTACTTACTGTAAGTCGCTCTGGATAAGCGTCTGCTAAATGACTAAAAATGTACTGTAAATGGTTTTAAAAAAGTGAGGAAAGATGTGAATTTGCCATGGCCATATTAACTATTTCACTAACCGTATCTCACTAACATAACTAGTCTGTACAATAAATATTTTTAGTTGTACAAAATTAACAAATAATTTGGGGGAATATTTTTACATAATTGACCTTTTTATACACATTAGGTTACAACTCACAAGAAGGTAACTATGCAGAAAATGGGAGTATAACCACCACCAGCTGGTCATTTCTGGAATTACTTTAAGCACACTTACACTCGCCGACGCAGAGCACCACCACGGCGGCAGACAGGATGAAGCAGATGCAGTAGACCGCCATGTCCCACTTGAGGGTGGCGTGGCCGTCGTAAGCCAGGGGCTCTCTGACCAGGATGAAGATTAGCTACGACACGGATGTCTGGCACACCTTGATGAGGCTGGTTAAAACGTAGCCTACTTTGGTCAAATGTCGTTTATCATTTAAGGTAATAAGTAGTGTTTTATCCAGTATTCCACCACCCAACTATGGGTCCAACTACTTTAATGTCATACTTCTATTGAATAGAATATAATCACAATAATAAATCATTATTTAAAAAAAAAAAAATAATAAATTATGCAAGGTAATACTCACCCACTATACTCCTTTAAACAAATGATTCGCTCTGTCTCACACAGAAACACCAAATGGAAATGGAAGGGAGTGGTTTATTTGGAGAGAAAAATAGGGAGGGGGGAAATGGACTTCCTTCCTATCAAACACTGGAGTCAATTTGATAAAAAACGAAGACAAAGAGCAATACAATCGCTGTTCAATTGAAGTAAAAAAAAAAATACGTAAGTCAAAAATGTTGACGTAAGCAACAGTGGTCTGCGGAAATGTTGGTCATACATCAACACCATCTTTCAAAAACCAGATACCATTCATATGTTGCTAGCTTATCGTCCTATATATCTAAATGAAAAGACATGGAGAGAAACATGCAGTATTTAATACAAAGGAGAGAAAAAAGCAAACATGCACACATCTTATCGTTTGGACAACGTTATACATTCCTTAATTTTCAAAAGACAACAACAAAAGATAAATATGACAAAGTTCAAGATTTATTTAACGTGATTGAAAGGTTCAACTTTGGTCTTTCTGACCTTGAGTCAGTAGCTGTCTTTGACCTCCTATCCCCCTCCATGTCATCCTGAGAAGTAATAACACTGTTCTATTCCTTCCCCATGCTCCATCACAGTTCATCCTACACCCCTCCCCCCCTCCCCATCACCATCCCTTGTTCCTCCTCCCTCCTTCACACACTGACAAACACCAGCCTAGCAGAGTAAGCCAAGTCCGCCACGTACAGCAGGAAGTTGAGGGCAGTGAGCACCGCCACGGCAACCAGCCGAGGCTGCTGGCGGCCGCTGCCATGGTAACGCTTGTCGAACTGAAAGACGGGCCAGATGATGGTGGCCGTCAGGTACATGACCACCGCCAGCAGGCCGTAGGCAGACAGGAATTTGGCGAAGGGGAACGGGAGGCAGCCGGTGCACTCGCCGACGCAGAGCACCACCACGGCGGCAGACAGGATGAAGCAGATGCAGTAGACCGCCATGCACCACTTGAGGGCGGCGTGGCCGTCGTAAGCCACGGGGTCGCTGACCAGGATGAAGATCAGGCACGCCACAGACGTCTGGCACACTTTGAGGAGGCCCGGGGCCGTGGCCATGTAGCCCGCCACCTCGCCTGGCCGCGCCCGCGCCAGGCTCACCTCGCCCAGGTAGGCCACAGTCGCCAGGCAGGAGAAGACTGTGGCGGCGATGCGGCAGTCGCGCGGCTCCCCGCGCCAGCTCCCTCCCTGGAGGAAGTAGAGGGGGTAGATGACGGAGGCGGAGAGGCAGAGCAAGGCCGCGTAGCAGGCTAGGGTGATGGGGAAGTTGGTCCAGGAGACTGGGGTGCGAGCCTGGAGGCCAAACTGCTCCACCAGGAGAACCAGCAGGGTGCCGGCGAAGCTAAAGGCCCAGCAGAAGATGCACCAGTCGGCCATGCCGCCGTGGGGGAGCATGGCTCCGTGGGCGGAGACGCTGAAGGCCACGCAGGAGAAAACCAGGGCAGCCACACGGACCCACAGCAGCTGGGAGGAGGGCAGCAGCACCAGCGGCATGATGGGAGAGCGCTATTCACAGGCAAGGGCTAGGAGTTGTGGGATTTGTAGTTTCTGGGACTTGTAGTCCCAACAGAGTTTAATGGCGCAGGTGACTTGGTGAGAGGTGTGTCTAGGGTTGATGGTGGACCACAGTCAAGGGCTAAGAGTTGTGGGATTTGTAGTCTCTGGTTCTTGTAGTCCCAACAGAGTTCAATGGCGCAGGTGCGGAGTGTGTCTAGGGTTGTGCTGTCCCAGACGCTGTAACCCTGTTGAAGGAAAGGGGAGTGTGTTACAGGATATCACTAGTGACTCAAAACAAAACTGAAACCCTTGTAAAACTAAGTTATTATAAGACCGGTGGCCGTACTTTCACATACATCCTTTCCCACAGCTACATCCGTTGACACAGCTTGAGAATTAAAAGAGATCTTATATTTCGCTTTATTGCAGGCTTATATGCACATTCAGTTACTCATATTGAAGATTGTAATATACAATTTTTTTATGCCAGCAAAGGCCATTTTGCCCTTCTTTGTAATTACCATCAAATTTACATTTTATTCACCACCTATGAATAAGATTTTAATATCAGACTCCATGAAGCGTAGGTCTGTTCAGACTACACTAATTAACCCTGAGTGCTTAGTAAAACTTATAGTATTCTGACAGTACAGTAAGTTACAGTCGAATGTGCGTTTACGACACACACAGATCTCTAATGAGGATGTGAACTCTGCTTGACTCTTGTGGCTTCGACCCGTGAGAGGGCTGGGAACGTTCACAGAAAGACGGAAAGTCCCTCAAATAACCAGGGAGAAATGCTTTAATTTTTGACTCTTGCGCCCTCTGGTGTTGTCACGCGTGACGGTCTACTTTGTCATCGAAAAACGGTTTTAGGAAAGTTAGGTTCAAAGGCGTGTGTTGGGGCGTACGATGCGTGCGTCCCTAAAAATGTCAAGAGGTTATTGAAATCCGAAATTCTATTGGTGTGGTACTGCACTGTGTAAACTAAATAAGTCTGCCGACTTGTTATTGATATTAGAGATTATTTCCGATAAACGTTTTTTCACTCGTCGATGAATTCTCTACTGTTATGCATGTTAGGTCAGTTTCCTCCAGTTTTGGACGAGACTTAAAGCACTAAGGAATGTCTGTGACTCCCATTCCTGTAACATTAAACCTTGAATGAACTGGCCACATGAATTTACAATAACAAGCCAAGTATTTATTATCTTAATATTTTTTTTGTATATAAAAATTTATGACATTCTGTTCTTAATGAACATCAACTCAGTTATCTTCCATTAACTCCATGTATTAGGCTATATTACAGTAAGCTAGAGGGGGAATTAGTCAGAGCTCAGAGCCATTTCCTCTGGGGTGTGTGAGCATAACCCAGGAAGTTGCATTAACGCAGGAAGCCATTCAAGCCCAAACACAGGTTCCATTGCAAGAACATACATGTAGAGTATCTCGCAATTTCACATCGTAAATGCTCAACATGCACATCAAAACTACATGTAATCACCATCATGAATCGACATTTCCATCAACCCATGAAGTCTTAGTATACATGGTTGGATCGATGTGTATTTGTGTAAGCACTGGGCAAAGACGCGATTTATGGTTTATCAGTTGACATATTTTGATGCTGGTATGAGCTCAATAGAGCGAGATGAAACCAAGGGAGAGGCAGCTAAATCTTTTTTTGCGTTTTGGACGTCCATATGGACGTCCATAGACTGACGGCGATGGCTGCTGATCTTTGCATGGATGGACGGACGGCGATGCTGTTCAGAGTGCCGTCCATAGAGGGAGCATATATTTTGGACGGCGTCATAGCCGTCCATATGGACGGCGATGCTGTTCAGAGTGCCGTCCATAGAGGGAGCAGATATTTTGGACGGCGATGGATTAGCAGGGACGTCCCTCGTGCCGTCCATAGAGGGAGCAGATATTTTGGACGGCGTCATAGCCGTCCATATGGACGGCGATGCTGTTCAGAGTGCCGTCCATAGAGGGAGCATATATTTTGGACGGCGATGGATTGAATGTTTAGCAGGCTGTTGAGCTAACAGAACTGCCGAAGGCTACCATAGCATGTAGCTAGCTACATTAACTTTGGATGACTCAATCTTTTGTCAAGTTAATTTGTATGAATTGCATGTTAGTGCAATATTTACGCCTTTATTCTGTTTTTTTTACATAATCAGCAGTATGATCTCATGACAATATAGACTTGAAAAACAATATGTTATGGTTTGGGTTTGCCTATAGGCTACATTTATTTTAATTATTTCGAGAATTGTTAATAAAGACTCATTTAAAAGGTTAACATTTGGAGTGTTAGGCCCATAGGCTATTACGTTTTGCATTTGTCTCCGCTCAAAGTGGTTCGTGCGCAACATTGGAGCTACTGACTGGTGGCTCCAAATCCACCCATAAAACACTTTAAACTGACGGCTTAAAAGACCTAAAGGGCAATGTATTTCATAGGGTCATAACACAATGTTAAAATCTTAATTGAGTCTTTATTAACAATTCTCGAAATAATTAAAATATATGTAGCCTATATCTAGGCAAACCCTAACCATAACATATTGTTTTTCAAGTCTGTATTGTCATGAGATTATATTGTTGATTGGCCTACTTTTGTATGTTAAAAATAAAATAAAGGCGTAAATATATAGCCTTCACTTAAATGCAATTAATACAAAATAACGTGACAAAACTTATTGAGTCATCCACGGTTGCTGTAGCTACATTCATGGTAGCCTTTGACGGCTTTGGTTTGGCTCAACACATCGTATTGTGTTTTGCATTGGTCTCCGCTCCAAGCGAGTGTTTGTTGTTTTGCGTTTGTCTCCGTGCGCAAAGTTCGTGCGCAAGATTGGAGCTACTGACTGGTGGCTTCAAATCCACCCATAAAACACTTTAAACTGACGGTTTAAAAGACCTAAATGGCAATGTATTTCATAGGGTCATAACACAATGTTAACCTTTTAAATGAGTCTTTATTAACAATTCTCGAAATAATTAAAATAAATGTAGCCTATAGGCAAACCCAAACCATAACATATTGTTTTTCAAGTCTATATTGTCATGAGATCATACTGCTGATTATGTAAAAAAACAGAATAAAGGCGTAAATATTGCACTAACATGCAATTCATACAAATTAACTTGACAAAAGATTGAGTCATCCAAAGTTAATGTAGCTAGCTACATGCTATGGTAGCCTTCGGCAGTTCTGTTAGCTCAACAGCCTGCTAAACATTCAATCCATCGCCGTCCAAAATATATGCTCCCTCTATGGACGGCACTCTGAACAGCATCGCCGTCCATATGGACGGCTATGATGCCGTCCAAAATATCTGCTCCCTCTATGGACGGCACGAGGGACGTCCCTGCTAATCCATCGCCGTCCAAAATATCTGCTCCCTCTATGGACGGCACGAGGGACGTCCCTGCTAATCCATCGCCGTCCAAAATATCTGCTCCCTCTATGGACGGCACGAGGGACGTCCCTGCTAATCCATCGCCGTCCAAAATATCTGCTCCCTCTATGGACGGCACTCTGAACAGCATCGCCGTCCATATGGACGGCTATGACGCCGTCCAAAATATCTGCTCCCTCTATGGACGGCACTCTGAACAGCATCGCCGTCCGTCCATCCATGCAAAGATCAGCAGCCATCGCCGTCAGTCTATGGACGTCCATATGGACGTCCAAAACGCAAAAAAAGATTTAGCTCTGAACAGCATCGCCGTCCATATGGACGGCTATGACGCCGTCCAAAATATCTGCTCCCTCTATGGACGGCACTCTGAACAGCATCGCCGTCCGTCCATCCATGCAAAGATCAGCAGCCATCGCCGTCAGTCTATGGACGTCCATATGGACGTCCAAAACGCAAAAAAAGATTTAGCTCCTACTGAACCAAGGGCAGCGGAAACCGAGTCGGTTACAGGGTTGTAAGGATGTGGTTTCCCCCTTGTGCAGAATATGGGGTGTGGTATACCCCCTGTACTTTATGGTTATGGTTTGATATGACTAACATTTTAGTCGACCACGAAACTTTTTCACAAGAACCAGACTTGATGAAAACGCTGCTAGATGGTACAAGAAAAGAAAAAGGCCAACAATATGTAAAATGTCAGTAGGATAAAAGAAAATGAACTCGTAAGAAAAGCATAATAACGGATAGCGACACTACCCTGAGCTCTAAACTCTTTGACATCAAAACTATTCAACACCTGAAACTGCTACATTCAGAGCCTTCTTGCTAAATACAGCCCAACACGAAGAAGATAGAAGAACACTGTCTAATCTACGGAACATGGGTCGCAAGGGAAGAAGATATTTTCCTCTTACCTATATTCTACTCTCATTATTTTGACTTCTCCTCCGCAAACTTTTCGACAGTGCGTTTTTAAGCACACTGCTCGCGGCAACTTTCATCAACTAGGCTTGAAATCTTCTCACATCCCCACGCCCCGTGTTGACCAAATTTGGATAAAACTGTTGAATCCTTTTTCCCCCCACACAGATCGTCATGGATGGTCTCGCACGCCCCCTTGCATTTACAGTAGGCATTTGAAACGAATAGTTCAGTTAATCAACTATGTGTGCACTGTTTATGATTAACAGCCTTGTCTAACATTTCTAAATGTTGTATTAAATCTATTTCACATCATGTCATCCATACATATGATACTTCCCCATAATAATAGAATGGTTTATGAAAACTGACCTGTTTTAAAGAGAATCGGAATCTGCAGTGCGGTAAAATGACCAGCTGAGGGCACCACAGTTCCGTCACGCTCTCACTAGGTCATTCCCAGTGTTTTGTATGACAACAGTAAAGGAGCTAGCCAGCAAAATCCGACCAGCTGGATAGCAACACAATTTTAGTGATATATTTGCTGTTGCTGGAATATGCGGCGATGCTATTGCTACTTTGGATCCAAACGAAGTATTTGGGTGACTGGGGACGGTGGAATCTAACCATATGGAATGCACTCGTGTAATCATTTGAGGTGAATTGTTTGCACAGGACTGGTGCAGAAGAGGCGTCGCTTGTACCTTGCTAGCTATAACGCTAGCCACGCAGAATTGGACTAAAAGCTGCTCGCTAGGTAACAATCGATGTGGGATATGGTATTGTATGATACACTGTAGCGACACTGGGCTTCTTGTCAATTCCAGAGGACACATTGGACGCAAACCAATGTGATCAAATTTTGTTTTGCTCGGCTGCTACGGCTAACCAATTGGTCACCGTCTTGGATGTCACAGCCCACGAGACAACGCTTGTGGCGACTCGCAGTAGTCACGCGATGCCGAGGATCGCCTTTGGCCTGGAATTACATGGGTATAACCGCATTCACTTTTTGATGCAAATCACAGAAATGTGAGTTTCTCTGGACAAGCAAGTTCTAATGTAATATATATTGGAAGCAGCACTACTTGCAATCGCTAGACATTTGTTAGCTTGAACGATGCCCACTAAGACCAGGCAGCATCGCCTAGCTACAAATGCTAAACCGCATAGTTGAACGCGAAGGACAAGTTATTGCAAAAAGCACTGTACACTGCTAGCGAAATGTTGAACAAATCAAACTCCAACTATCGTGAACTCGTTTGTCGCCCAATCAGTTAACCTGGCATCCTATTTGTTTTACTACTGTAGAGTGCGTGGTTGTAGTGTGAGACCGTTGAGACTAGGACCACAGGACGTCGGTAGCTGTCTGTCTGACAAAGGGAACCCAGATCGGAATAGAAGGGATTCATGATCATGCATTAGCTACTGTTGTTGATCCAACACTACTGAACTTGCCCTGTCAAGGAACCTGCTGTGTCTAAAATTAGGTTCCAGCGGAGAAAACCAATTTACAGGGGATAAAGCCGGACAGTGGAGTGGTCTAAGTCTAGCTTGCTTACTGGTGTGCACTGTTAAATAAGCTGCAGGTTTCTCGGTACAGGCTGGCTAAAGACTACTGATTTAAGTTGGCTTGGGTACAGAAAATCAGTGTTATCTGCATGAGGTAAGTCTACATGCATTCGTTATGGTATATCAGTGCACTTTAAGGCGTCTAAACGAATAATACAAAGCTTGTAGTCCCAGTAACTCGGCCTCGATACATTATTGATGACAGCTTGGCTACTCTCCTTCCTCCCATTTTTACCGAAGCCGAGACACTAGATCAAGCCTCAATTCGTAATTATCAAACACTGGTCTTAAACTTTGTGCAAGCACCCGAGTAAGGACAGACTGTCCTTGGGATACCACGCACTTAGTTTACCTTTCGCGCGTGCGAACAGATGCGGTAGGATACCACAGCACACAGACAAGAAGTAAAACTATTCGAATGGGAAAATGAGGATGGTTTCTACAGATCTCACCGGACACAATAACCTTCCCAAAAGCTGACGCTCTGGTCAGACGTTTGGGCGCTGTGGAAAACTGGCATCGAAACTTGAAGAACAAGAGGAGAAGACATGGTCGCCTTGTGACGGATAAATAGTCCTACTTCACGAGATCGCCTCACGGGACTGTCTCAAGCAGCGACCATGAGTCTCCGCCAACCGACCTCGACACTGGACAGGTAGGCACTGGAGATGCAGCTCATGTTAACTACGATTTTAGAGCACAGAGGGGGTTGAACAAAAGCATTAGAAAGATACCGATTTGGCTACTACGGAGCAGGGAAACAGAAAAGGACAAAGATATCTGACTGATATGGAGGGGAAAGCGAAGGGAGGGCAATTGTCAAGTGGAGACAGGTGTGTAAGATTCGAGGAGTTGAAAAGGCTGTCAGGAAGCGACAGAGGAAATCCCCTTTGTATCCCGACACTTCATCTTTAAAGTGCGTGCTTGATTTTTGTACCTTACACACCTCAGCGCTTGCCATGTGACAGCAAGGCAGACATTAGGGAACACTCCCAACATGCCCATGTACAATGACCATACAATTAATTGACCTTTAAACGGGTACTTGCATGCTTGAGCTTGTATACTCCGTTCCCCTCAGCACACAACTAACTACTCAAACTATGGTGGTCAGTTACAGAAGAACAAATATCCAGGAAAACAGTACTTGGTAGAAAATAAGCTTATTGGGAGGGACAAAGACAGACAGCACCAACAAGAAAGTCATATTTTCAGTCATATTTTCAGTACTATTTTCAAGTCAGTACTACGTATTTCCAAATGCTAACCACAAGTATTTTCTCCTTAAGGCGCAGTCATATTTATATTCTTAACTTCTTTTTTTTTTTCTGCCTTGGCCTTTCCCACCCTCTGTATTCATGTTGTTCTTCTCTCTTCTCTGGCACGCTTCCCTATCAGCCCTTTCGCTGCTTGGTGAGTGTTCTGACTGAGCCGTCCTGAGAAGTGAAAGCCACACAAACGACCACATGAGCACCGTGCTAGTGCTGCCAGTGTACTTCATGGGCTCTCGCCCAATCTCTCTCTCCCTCTGCCTCTCTCCCTCTGCCTCTCTCTCTGCCTCTTTCTCTCCCTCTGCCTGTTTTCTGTGTATGTCTTGCCTCCTCCTCTCCTGCCTCCTGCAGTTTCTGTAACTGCATGTATCCTGTGCAGATCCTCTCCTCACCTCAGTCAGGACTCATCCTCCACCTGAAGCTATGTCTCTCTCTCTCTCTCTCTCTCTCTCCCCCTCCCTCTCTCTCCCCCTCCCTCTCTCTCTTTCCTACGTCCTCCTCTCCGCTGTCTCTTTACCTCTCTCTCACCCCTCTCTCCCCTCTGTGGCCCCACAGTTGCCTACTCTCCCCTTCTCCCCCATGGCCTTGTCTTCACTTTCATCCCTGCTCCCTTTCCCAGGTCACAATCTCACCCTTCTCCTTAACCTTCTCCTTCAAATTAATTTCTTAATTTTCTCCACCCCCCCCCCCCCCCCCCAGGCTGAGCAGCCTGACGATAGGAGATTCAGAGCGCAAGACCTCTGCTGGCCAGCAGAGGGAGCCGGCTGTGGAGGTTCCCACTGAGAGCTCAGGTAGGTGGCCAATTAACGCTGGGATCAGTGGGGTTTAATGTTGAGTGACGCCAGCTGACCTTCATGGTTTCACCCTCTCTCTGTCTCTGTCTCTCTCTCTGTCTCTCTCTCTGTCTCTCTGTCTCTCTGTCTCTCTCTCACGCTCTCTCTGTCTCTCTCTCTTCCCTTCACTCTTTCTCTCTCTCTCCCCGTCTCTCTCTCTCTCTGTCTCTCTCTCTGTCTCTCTCTCCCCCTCGCTCTCTCTCTGTCCCTCTCTCTCTCTCCCTCCCAGGTCCAGGGCTGGTTCAGAGATGTGTGGTCGTTCAGAAGGACCAGCTGGGCTTCGGCTTCACAGTGTGTGGTGAGAGGATCAAGCTGGTCCAGAACGTCCGACCAGGTCAGGATACACACACACACGGATCACACACACACACAGAGCACACACACACACAGAGCACACGCACACACCAGTCATATCTGTGTTTGTGCTGTGGGTCCTTGCAGGTGGAGCAGCGGTCAAGGCTGGAGTCCAGGAGGGAGACAGAATCATCAAGGTTATTTAATAGTCTTATAAGTCTTCAGCTCATTCCACTGTAGGACAGGCTGAATGACTGTTATCACTATAACTAATGTCTCTGTCTCTCTCCCTCTCCCTATGTCTCTCTCTCCCTATGTCTCTCTCTCTCCCTCAGGTTAACGGCTCTCTGGTGTCCTCGATGTCACACCAGGAAGTAGTGAAGCTCATCAAGTGTAAGTAGGGCTCTCTTACCAGTATTACAGTGATGAGGATGAAGGTGAGGATGATGAAGATCTGAGGTGCGCTGAAGGAGTGAAGTGATCCCTTGGGCCAAATATTAGAGCATGAAATCAAATGCCACTCCTTCCTTTCCGTCTCCAGCTGGAACGTACGTTGCCCTCACCCTCCAAGGCCCGCCCCCTTCGGCCGCTGCCCTGCCCCTGGAGCCCCTCCCCAGCGACCTCCTGCCCAACCAGAGGACATCTCTGGGGGGCGAGGCCCCGCCCCCGCCGCCCCCGCCCCTGCCCCCCGGTCTGACCAGCACCCCCTCCCAGAGGATCACAGGTCCTAAACCCCTCCAGGTCAGGACCTTCACACACCTGGCTTTGTGTCGGACGGGTTCCAGCACACTGAAATACTGAACGCTTTCTCTCTTTGTCTGTTTGTCTGTGTCCTCTCTCTCTCTATCTCTCTATCTCTCTCTCTCTCTCTCTCTCTCTCTCTCTCTCTCTCTCTCTCTCTCTCTCTCTCAGGACCCTGAAGTGCAGAAACACGCCACTCAGATCCTCAGGAACATGCTGCAGCAGGGAGAGGCTGAGCTGCAGGTACACACACACTCTCCTCTCTCTCTCTCTCTCTCTCTCTCTCTCTCTCTCTCTCTCTCTCTCTCTCTCTCTCTCACTCTCTCTCTATGTCTCTCTCTCTCTCTCTCTCTCACACACAGAACAGAAGGGTCTCTTCTATGATCTACATATGCGAGTCAGCTTGACCCATCGTCAGCCAAGCAGCAACCCGCTGACATTCCTCCTCTGATCCCCTCAGGACCTGATGGAGGAGCTGTCGCGGAACCCCTCCCCCTCGCTGGAGGAGCGAATCGAAAGTGCCAAGAGGCGGGCCCAGCAGGTCCGCGTCAAGATCCAGCAAGACCTGGTGAGGTGTCCCGTTTCCATGCCGACGGACTCGGTCCTTGTCGTGTAGTGCAGCGTGTCTGACTTACATCCTCTCTCTCTCCAGGACGGGACGAGATCGGAAGCTGTGACCAACTACCTGATAGCAGGCGAAGGTGAGGTCCTGTCTCTGGTCTGTCTGTGTGTGTGTCAGATATACAAGATGTCCTGTCTCTGGTCTCTCTGTGTGTGTGTCAGATATACAAGATGTCCTGTGTGTCAGTGGTCTTTGGTTGTGTTGTAGAAATGCCTAAAACAGATTGTTGTTGTCTTGGCAGGTCGGTTGTCAGTGGACTCAAGTGAAGGAGACTTTGAGGTGAGAGGGGCCGTTCCTTAAGACAATGTGTGTGTGTCTGTGTGTGTGTGTGTGTGTGTCTGTGTGTGTGTGTGTCTTGGTGTGTGTGTATTTGACAGATCGAGAGGAGATCTGGGCATGGCTAAAGTGGACACATTTGAAAAAGCGAGTGTGTGTGTGTGTGCACGTGTGTGTTTCTCCTTTTCAACCCATCCCTCACCCCCCCACCCCCCTCCTCCCCCAGGCATGTGAGAGCCCCCACTCCTCCCCCTCCTCCTCCTCCTTCAGGACCCCCTTACACAGGAGACAGGCCTCAGACACACACATGCTCTCTGACTCGGTGAGACACACACACACTGACACTCTCTCTCACACACACACATACACACACACACACACTCTGACACTCTCATACACACACACTTGAATCTCTCACAAACACATTCACACACACACACACGTTAACACTCACTCACTCTGGCATACACTCACACACACACACACATCCCGATACATCCAAACCCACTCACTAACATTCTTGCTGTTCTGGTGTCCGTCCGTGTGTGTGTGTGTCCGTCTGTGTGCGTGTGTGTGTGTGTGTGTGCTTGTTTGTGAAGGGAGGGAAGGCCCAGATCATTGGGCCGGAGGAAGAGGAGGAAGAGGAGGACAGCTACACCATCAACGAGGTGAGACACACACTTCATCACAGCTGCCTCACTCAGGACTCATCCTCCACCTGAGGCTCTCTCTCTCTGGCTCTCTCTCTCTCTCCGTCTCTCTCTCTCTCTCCGTCTCTCTCTCCGTCTCTCTCTCTCTCTCCGTCTCTCTCTCCGTCTCTCTCTCTCTCTCTGTCTCTCTCTCTCTCTCTCTCTCCCTTTCTTTTTCTGCTCCTCCTTCTTCTACATGTTCTTCCATCATTCCCTCTTCCTCCTCCTCCTCCTCCTCACTACTGTCCCCCCTCCCTCCCTCCCTCCTCCAGATGGACGGCCCCTTCCAGGATATTGAGCTGCTGAAGTCTCGGCCGGCCCACATGACTGTGTTCATGAGATACGTGTTCAGCCAGCTCCTGGACCCCAACCCTCTGGTCAGAAACCCCCCTGGAAGCAGGCTTTAAGATGCTCACTGCCCCACCTGGAGGCCTCACCTGACACTGTGTGTGTGTGTGTGTGTGTGCCACAGCTGTTCTACCTGTCAGTGGAGGCCTACCTGGGCTCCAGTCCTAAGGATGCCCGTGGCCTCGCCCCTCAGATCTGCTCCCACTTCCTGGACCCAGACGCTGTACGCTTCCCCACTTCCTGTTTCTCCTCCCTCACACACACCTCTCTTCGTCAGCATGTGTAGCCATAGCGTCAGTAACCCTGCAATCAAACGTGATCTTTTGTGTTTTTGTAGCCGCTGAAAATCAGAGTTAGAGAAGAGTACCTCACAGATATAGGTAAGCTGCCTTTTTATTATTGTGGTGTTACGGTGTGTTGTGTCCCCCAGCCAGTCTGACTGGGGTGTTACGGTGTATTGTGTCCCCCAGCCAGTCTGACTGGGGTGTTACGGTGTATTGTGTCCCCCAGCCAGTCTGACTGGGGTGTTACGGTGTATTGTGTCCCCCAGCCAGTCTGACTGGGGAGTTACGGTGTATTGTGTCCCCCAGCCAGTCTGACTGGGGTGTTACGGTGTATTGTGTCCCCCAGCCAGTCTGACTGGGGTGTTATGGTGTATTGTGTCCCCCAGCCAGTCTGACTGGGGTGTTACTGTGTATTGTGTCCCCCAGCCAGTCTGACTGGGGTGTTACGGTGTATTGTGTCCCCTGCAGAGGGTCGTCTCCACGCCCAGGAGGACATCAGAGGGCCTCTGTCAGAGCTGCAGCAACAGGTCCTCCCAGACATCCAGGAGCAGATCCTGGACTACAGGTACCCCGGCTGTGTGTGGCTGTGTGTGTCTGTGTGTGTCTGTGTGTGTCTGTGTGTGTGTGTGTGTGTGTGTGTGTGTCACGCGTGTTCAAACATGACATTGCGTGACATTGTGTTGTGTATGGACTTCCTGTGTGTGTCTTTTGTGAGCGATGGTTAAACGCTAGCGTGTGTGTGTGCAGGAACAAGCAGATGATGGGGCTGGGCTCTCTGTTTGGAGAGGGAGACCTGCAGCAGCTGGACGGAGACCCTGCCAGGGAGAAACAGGTGGTGGACAGACAGGTCACAGCCCTGTGGGAGCTGCTGTGAGTACACACACACACACACACACCTTGTAGTATTAGTCCTGTATCTGGTCTTAGATGTCTGACACACACACAGCAGCAAGGCTATTTGTAGTCTAGAATCAGTCTAATTGGTGGAGACAGCCATCCGTCAACCGGGTGACTCCTCCCCCCCATTTGCCTAGCAACATGGTAAAGAGTTTGCAGGCCAGTAAAAACCTTGTGTGTGTAAGCCTGAGCCCCTTACTGCTCTGGTGCTGTAGAGACAGGTGGAGCCGTAGCAGGGACAAAGGTCAGCGTCACACACACTCTGCCACATGACATTTACACACACACACACACACACACAGCCTCCCATCACATGACTGCTCCAGACACACTCAGGCTAGTTTCTCACTCGGGTGGATTAGAGGCCGTCTGGTTCCTCCTGGAGAAAAAGTTCTAACGGACCAACGTGTCATTTCCTCCCGCAGCTCCAAGCACGAAGAAGAGCGCAGGTAAGCAGAGCGTCTGCTGTCCTCCTCTCTGCTCTCCACCTCCCTCCTGTCTGACTCTCTCTCTCCTCTCTGACTCTCTCTCTCCTGTCTGACTCTCTCTCTCCTGTCTGACACACTCTCTCTCCTGTCTGACCCTCTCCCTCTCTCCTGTCTGACACTCTCTCTCTCCTGTCTGACTCTCTCTCTCCTGTCTGACACACTCTCTCTCCTGTCTGACCCTCTCTCTCTCTCCTGTCTGACACTCTCTCTCTCCTGTCTGACTCTCTCTCTCCTGTCTGACACTCTCTCTCTCCTGTCTGACTCTCTCTCTCCTGTCTGACACACTCTCTCTCCTGTCTGACTCTCTCTCTCTCCTGTCTGACACTCTCTCTCTCCTGTCTGACTCTCTCTCTCCTGTCTGACACTCTCTCTCTCTCCTGTCTGACACTCTCTCTCTCCTGTCTGACACTCTCTCTCTCCTGTCTGACACTCTCTCTCTCCTGTCTGACACTCTCTCTCTCCTGTCTGACACTCTCTCTCTCCTGTCTGACTCTCTCTCTCCTGTCTGACACTCTCTCTCTCTCCTGTCTGACACTCTCTCTCTCCTGTCTGACACTCTCTCTCTCCTGTCTGACTCTCTCTCCTGTCTGACACTCTCTCTCTCCTGTCTGACACTCTCTCTCTCCTGTCTGACTCTCTCTCTCCTGTCTGACTCTCTCTCTCCTGTCTGACTCTCTCTCTCCTGTCTGACACTCTCTCTCTCCTGTCTGACACTCTCTCTCTCCTGTCTGACTCTCTCTCTCTCCTGTCTGACTCTCTCTCTCCTGTCTGACTCTCTCTCTCTCTCCTGTCTGACTCTCTCTCTCCTGTCTGACACTCTCTCTCTCCTGTCTGACACTCTCTCTCTCCTGTCTGACTCTCTCTCTCCTGTCTGACTCTCTCTCCTGTCTGACACTCTCTCTCTCCTGTCTGACACTCTCTCTCTCCTGTCTGACACTCTCTCTCTCCTGTCTGACACTCTCTCTCCTGTCTGACTCTCTCTCTCTCCTGTCTGACTCTCTCTCTCCTGTCTGACTCTCTCTCTCCTGTCTGACTCTCTCTCTCCTGTCTGACACTCTCTCTCTCCTGTCTGACTCTCTCTCTCCTGTCTGACACTCTCTCTCTCCTGTCTGACACTCTCTCTCTCCTGTCTGACTCTCTCTCTCCTGTCTGACTCTCTCTCTCTCTCCTGTCTGACTCTCTCTCCTGTCTGACTCTCTCTCTCCTGTCTGACTCTCTCTCTCTCCTCTCTGACTCTCTCTCCTGTCTGACACACTCTCTCTCCTGTCTGACACACTCTCTCTCCTGTCTGACTCTCTCTCCTGTCTGACTCTCTCTCTCTCTCCTCTCTGACTCTCTCTCTCTCCTGTCTGACACTCTCTCTCCTGTCTGACTCTCTCTCTCTCCTGTCTGACTCTCTCTCTCCTGTCTGACCCTCTCTCTCCTGTCTGACACTCTCTCTCTCCTGTCTGACTCTCTCTCTCCTGTCTGACACACTCTCTCTCCTGTCTGACCCTCTCTCTCTCTCCTGTCTGACTCTCTCTCCTGTCTGACTCTCTCTCTCCTGTCTGACACACACTCTAAATGTTTCCTGTTGCGTTTTCTATCTAACATTGTTCCCCTCCCCTCTCCCCCTTTTTTCCTTTCTCTTTCCTCTTCCTCTGCCTGTCTGTCTTTGTCTCCCTCCCTCTCCTCTCCCTCCCCTCCAGTTCTCCCCTGGCCTCTGCAGTGCTGCTCTACCTGCGCCACTCGGGGGTGAAGCTGAGAGACTCCAGGGTGTTCCCCGGCCTCGCCACCGAGAGGGACAAGTGGCTCGCCTTCTTCCCCAAGACCAAGAAGGTGAGGAGGGCTCACACACACACACACAGAGACCTATACACAGAGACACACACGCACAGAGACACACGCACAGAGACACACGCACAGAGACACACGCACAGAGACACACGCACAGAGACACACGCACAGAGACACACGCACAGAGACACACACACACAAATGTATTCCCATTCATTCTATGTTCTCACACAAACATGCACGCTCATTTTCTCTATCTTTCCCTCCCTTCCTCACCTCTCTCTTCCTTTTTCCTCCCCCCCTCTATCCTCCTTCTCTCTCCCCTCTCTCCCCCCCCCCCTTACTCCCCCCCCCCCCTCCTCGGGCGGTGTTCTCCCTGCAGCTGAGCAGCACCAGGAAGGAGAGAGACGGAGAGGACAGGAAGAGGAACCCCATCCTCAAGTACATCGGCAAACCCCGGAGCACGTCCCAGTCCAGTAAATACATCTACACACACTCACACCCACACACACACACTCCTCTCTCTGTCTGCCATTGGACCTGGAATAATTGATCTCTCCCCCACAACACCATTCTGATTTCAGTTCATCATTCTTAGAATCCATTTTGCGTTTATTTTATTTTTGTCTCTTTATCCTTTCGATTCCCCAGCGTTCCACATCCCGTTGTCACCTTCCGAAGGTACATCTCTTTCTTTGATTTGGATCTTTTCTTCTTCTGTTGGCTCCCCCCCCCCCCCCCCTTGTTCTTCTCTGTTCAGAGTGAGGCTGCTGCTGTGGCTCACATCTGCTCTATAACCCTTTCCTGTCCTTTCTCCTAAACTATGTTTGTGTGTGTGTGTGTGTGTAAATATGCCTGTATTTATGTGCCTGTGTGTGTGTTTGCCTGTGTGTGCCTGTGTGTGCCTGTGTGTGCGTCTCCAGTCCGGCCGGGCAGTGTGAGGAACATCATCCAGCAGTTTGAGAACCACGTGGAGACCCCTGGAGAGGAGGGGGGCGACGCCGACCCCCAGAGACCCTCCAGCAGCCTGGGGGAGGAGCGCATGGACAGGTGAGGGGCCGGAGGGGGGGGGGGAGGCTGTATCGATGGGTGAGGTGGGGTGTCTGTGGGACTGTGGGTGGTATGTTGTTGTGGGTGTGTCCTGACCTAACCCCTCTCCCTCCTCCCTCTCTCTCTCTCTCTCCCCCTCTCTCTCCCTCCTCTCTCTCTCCCTCCAGTCCCACGGTCTCAGTCCGCCTGGCTCGCAGTGAGTCGCTGAAGGCGCAGGGGGAGGGGCGCCGGCGGGGCGGGGCCCCGGGGGCGGAGTCTGTGCCCCGTTCCCGTAGCGACGTGGACATGGAGGACTGCGGGGAGGAGGAGGAGGGCGAGGGGCGGGGCCTGAGGCCTCTGCAGCACAGCGCCTCGTCCTCCTCCGGCAGCTCTGCACGGTGAGGCACACACACACACAGAGACACACACACAGTCACACTTACACACACACACGCTGGACGATGTTGTGACGCTCGTGTACTGGTTCTGTCTGCAGGTCCCTGGAGAACCCAACCCCTCCATACACACCTCGCTCCACACGGAGGTGGGTCCACACGGCTGTGTGTGTGTGTGTGTTCTGTCCCTGTGTGTGTGTGTGTGTGTGTCCCTGTGTGTGTGTGTTCTGTCCCTGTGTGTGTGTGCCTCTGGATGCAGGCCTAGTCACTCTCATGTCTGCATCCATGTTGCGTTTTATCCCCGTATGTTTAATACTGTGTGTGTGTGTGTGTGTGCAGGAACGTGGACACGCCGGCGGCCCTGCTCCCGGACGCCCCGCCCCTGGAGGAGGAGGTGTGTGAGGTGCAGAACTGGCAGGACACGGTGCCACCCCACCTCCTCGCCACGCTCAGCTCCCGGGAGGCTGACCGGCAGGCCGTCATCTACGGTACAGAGACACACACACACACAGAGACACACACACACACAGAGACACACACACACACAGAGACACACACACACACAGAGACACACACACACACAGAGACACACACACACACAGAGACACACACACAGAGACACACCCTCACACACACACACACACACACACACACACAGAGACACACACACACACAGAGACACACCCTCACACAGAGACACACACACACACAGAGACACACACACACACAGAGACACACCCTCACACAGAGACACACACACACACAGAGACACACACACACACAGAGACACACACACACACAGAGACACACACACACACACACAGAGACACACACACACACAGAGACACACACACACACAGAGACACACACACACACAGAGACACACACACACACAGAGACACACACACAGAGACACACACACACACACACACACACAGAGACACACACACACACAGAGACACACCCTCACACAGAGACACACACACACACAGAGACACACACACACACAGAGACACACCCTCACACAGAGACACACACACACACAGAGACACACACACACACAGAGACACACACACACACAGAGACACACACACACACACACAGAGACACACACACACAGAGACACACACCCTCACACACACACACACACACACCCTCACACACACACACCCTCACACGCACACAGAGACACACACACTCGAGTCTCTCACAGAGACACACAACAAAGATCATGGTTAAAACTCACACCAAGAAACCAGGTGAATCATATTTATCTTCTCTGTCTCTCTCTCCCAACCTCTTTCCCTCTCCCTTCCCGCTCCCTCACACCCTACCTCTGACCCTCCTATCCCTCCCTCACCCTCCCTCCCTCCTTCATCCCCTCCCTCCCTCCTTCACCCCCTCCTTCATCCCCTCCCTCCCTCCTTCACCCCTTCCCTCCTTCACCCTCTCCCTCCCTCCTTCACCCCCTCCCTCCTTCACCCCCTCCCTCCTTCCTTCACCCCCTCCCTCCTTCCTCCTCCTCTCAGAGCTGCTGACTACAGAGTGTTCCCACCTGAGGATCCTCAGGGTTCTGGACCAGGTCTTCTTCCAGAAGATGAGGAGCGTGCTGAGCTCAGACGAGCTGGCCTGCATCTTCCCCAACCTGCCCCAGGTCTACAAACTCCACGGTCCGTCCCAGTGTTTGTGTGTGTGTGTGAAGCTGCTGGCCTGCTGGTGTGAACCCTGGCTCCCTAAGAGCCCCACTGTGTGTCTCATGTGTCTGTGTTGCTGCTGTGTTGCAGCCAGCCTGTGTGAGGCCATGAGGAACAGGAGGGAGACTCCCATCGTGCCGGTCATCGGGGACGTCATGCTGGCCAGGGTGAGTGGGCCAGGCTAGGCTAGGCCAGGCCCTGGCTCTCAGTAATGAGACAGTTCTCTGGAGGATGAGGTCCATCTCAACTCATCTGTGTTCTGATGGTGATGTAATGTGCCCCCAACCCAACTTTGATTGTCTGTGTATGGCTGTGTGTGTGTGTGTGTGTGTATGGCTGTGTGTGTGTGTATGGCTGTGTGTGTGTGTGTCAGTTTGAGGGTGCGGCGGGGGAGGAGTTTCAGGAGCAGGCGTCTCAGCTGTGCAGTCAGCAGTCTCAGGCCCTGGAGCTGATCAAGAACAAGCAGCGCAAAGACCCCCGCTTCGCTCACCTCATCCAGGTACACACACACACACCCCCGCTTCGCTCACCTCATCCAGGTACACACACACACACCCCCGCTTCGCTCACCTCATCCAGGTACACACACACACGCTGACATCACCCACACACACACACACACCCCTGCTTCGCTCACCTCATCCAGGTACACACACACACGCTCGCTCACATCACCCAGACACACACACACACCCCCGCTTCGCTCACCTCATCCAGGTACACACACACACGCTCGCTCACATCACCCAGACACACACACACACACACCCCCGCTTCGCTCACCTCATCCAGGTACACACACCTGCTTCACTCTGATAGATTGAACACACACACCTTCCTAACTGTGTGTGTGCGTGGGTGTTTGTGTGTTTGTGTGTAGGAGTGTGAGGCCAGCCCCCACTGTAGGAGACTGCAGCTGAAGGACCTGCTCGTGTCAGAGATGCAGAGACTCACCAAGTACCCCCTGCTGCTGAACAACATCATCAAACACACCCAGGGTAGGGAGCCCCACCCACCCACCCACACACACACACACACACACAGACAGCCTTGCGCTCCTGCCCAGTGGCTAACATCCTCCTCTTTCTCCCCTTCCTCCTCTTCTTCCTCCCCTTCCTCCTCTTCCTCCTCTTCCTCCTCATCCTCCCGTCCTCCTCTTCCTCCTCTTCCTCCTCATCCTCCCGTCCTCCTCTTCCTCCCCTTCCTCCTCTTCCTCCTCTTCCTCCTCATCCTCCCGTCCTCCTCTTCCTCCCCTTCCTCCTCCTCTTCCTCCTCATCCTCCCGTCCTCCTCTTCCTCCCCTTCCTCCTCTTCTTCCTCCCCTTCCTCCTCTTCCTCCTCTTCCTCCTCATCCTCCCGTCCTCCTCTTCCTCCCCTTCCTCCTCTTCCTCCTCATCCTCCTCTTCCTCCTCATCCTCCCGTCCTCCTCTTCCTCCCCTTCCTCTCCCGTCCTTCTCTTCCTCCCGTCCTCCTCTTCCTCCTCATCCTCCCGTCCTCCTCTTCCTCCTCCTCTTCCTCCTCCTCCAGCCGGCTCCTCGGACCTCCCTCCTCTACAGCAGGCTCAGGCTTGTTGCCGCGGGATCCTGCAGGCTGTCAACGAGGTCGTCAGGGAGACGGAACACCGCCAGAGGCTCAGCCAATACCAGCGCAGGCTAGACGCCGCCCCCCAGTTTAAGGTATCCTCCCCATCCTTCCAGCTTCTTCTCTTTATCCTTCCTGCCGATCTCATCTCTCTGTCCACATGAATCTAATGTTGTGATCTCTGCCTGCCTTGTCCCAGAGTCTGGACCTGACCTCCAAGAGGATGATCCATGAAGGGCCTCTCACTTGGAAAGTCAGCAAAGACAAAACCTTAGGTAAGGCAGCACTCCAGCTGTTCTCCTAACCCTGGATTTCCTATGCCTGGTTCTCCTAACCCTGGTTCTCTTAACCCTGGTTCTCTTAACCCTGGATCTCCTAAGCCTGGCTGTCCTAACCCTGGTTCTCCTAACCCTGGATCTCCTAAGCCTGGCTCTCCTAACCCTGGTTCTGTGTGTGTGCAGAGATCCAGGCCCTGCTGCTGTCCGACCTGCTGGTTCTGCTCCAGAGGGGCCCTGACGAGCGCCTGCTGCTGAGGGGTCCGTCTCGCTGGCTGGGGGGCGGCGGTGGGGGCGGCGGGGACACCAAGACCTCATTCAGCCCCGTGGTCCAGCTGGACTCCCTGCTGGTCCGGCCCGTGGCCACCGGTAAGGTCAAGGGTCAGGGAGGCTGTGGGTGGGGTGGGTGTGTTTAATCACCTGTTTGTCACTGTTGTGGATAGATGGGAGGAAATGTGGAGAAACGAGTGGTTGTGAGATTGGACAATGTAATGAAAATTAGGATGGATGTAAAGATGGATGCATGGGAAAAACACTACAGCTGCCTCTTACTTCCTGTGTGCCTGGTCTCCTAGACAACAAGGCCCTGTATGTGATCAGTACCACGGAGAGGCAGATATACGAGCTGGTGGCCAGGACGTCGTCAGAGAAGAACACGTAAGTGTCTCACAGCTGGTGTGGAACAACGTAGAACCTTCTAGAACCTTCACGTCTGCGATTTGTGCTGTTGTCTGTCAACTTTTGTATAGAGATTACTTTCCTCTTTATTCTTTCCCCAGATGGAAGGACTTTCTCGAAAAGACCATCTCATTGGTTGCCAGTTCGTCACCTTTGAGCAATCACAGGTCCACGCCTACATCGTGAGTATCTAGTGTGTTACAGTTCCTTGCCATCAAGCATACTGAAGGATTTGTACACCTAACAGTTTGTTTCTCTCTCACCACCCCCCCCCCCCCCCCCAGCTCCCCCAGTGTTGGCAACTCCTCCCCCATTTCAACAGGCAGCCACATCTACCAATCAGGTGAGAGATGTTGTTCAAGCAAGAAATTCATGTTGGATTTGTTTGTGACATTTTAACATGGTTTGTTTCAATCTCCTAGACGATTCCATGACAGAAAGGTCGGTTTCCATGGAGACGGACTCCCCCAACGACGACGGCGCGCTCACACCCACCACGCCAACGGACCAATCAGCATCTTTCCTCTGCAGTAATGGGCGGGCAGTGGGCGTGGCCGAGGCAGCGCTCCAAGATGGTGAGGAAGCAGCCAGTTATATCATAGCTAGGTCTTAGTTAATTAATCAATAATATTTCTTAACAAATGTTACCAACTAATTAAAACATTTTATCAGTTGAAACATTAAGGCTGCTGATTTTCCGAGACCTAGAAGAGGATGGGTGGAGCCACAATTCAGGTGAAACGCCCACCAACGAGACAGCCAATGAGAAGAGTCCCTTCACTGACAGACAGAGGCCAGAATCCTCAGAGACTGTCCCGGGGGTCAGTCCCAACCAATCGAAGGCTGCGTCTGAGGAGGTCCCGCCCCCGGAGGCGGAGCCACAGAGTGTTCACGTTGTCAGGAAAGGTAACAAAGGGGGTTACAAATTACCAGAGCACTAATATTGGACTACTCCGTACAAATTCTATGAATCTGTTGCTTTGTGGAGCTTGGTGTCTATTCTGTCCTTATCCAATCTTTTCACAATAATAATAATAATGGATGGACCACTCTCCACACGAGTCCCGCATGAACACTATTCTTTATGATTCTTTTATTCTGCTGCTTACTCTCTCTTTTCTCTGCCTGTTTTTTATTTCACAACACTCTGAATCGCTTCTCTCTCACACACACACACACACACGCTCTCACGTCTACTCACCTGCACCCAACACTGACACTCCCATGTTCCTATGAACCTGTGCGCTCACACACACACGCACACACACTCTCTCTTCTTCACACATCTGTCCTCCACGTACAGCTTTGGTTGCGGGCTCTTCCTCTGTCCCTGATGACATCACTGATGATGTCAGCCTCCTCTCCAACCAATCGTGTGAGCCGAGAGACGTGGCCAGTGCCCAGGGTAACGACAATCTAGCTCACGTCTGAACCTCCATCCCAGATTTCTCTGGGCTCCCTTTCAGTACGCTTCATAATGCTGTTGTTGTCAGGCTCAAGTCCATAAGGCATAGGACAGGACAGGACAGTTCTTCAAGGCAGCTTTGACGTGCAGTGAGCAGGAATGTGTAGCGTTTAGGTTGAGTTAAAGCTGCTGTTGTCCCTGATCTCTCTCTTCTCTTTCTAATCTCTCTCCTCTCTTCTCTCTGTTCTCTCATGGCTCTGTCCTTTTTCTCGAATTTCTCTCACACTCTCTCTCTCTCTCCCATGTCCTCTCTCTCCTCCATCTCTCTTTTTCTCCTCTTCTCCTCCTCCTTCCGTTGTCTCCTCCCCCTCCTCCAGGTAACACCTTCTACCTGGTCATGCCCGGTGAGCAGGGAGAGAGCCACACTGACGAGCCCGCCGCTGAGCATGCTCCGCAGGAAGAGGAAGTGATGTCATCCCCCGTCCGGTTGGCGGTGGAGGAGGAGGAACAGGCGCAGGTTCACATCCCGCCCAAGGTCGACCAATCAGGGCCCACGCTGCCGAGCGGGGAGGAGGAATTGGGCCAATCACAAAGCAGGCGCCAGAGTCATGTGATCAAGAAGGTGGACGAGATTTTCCACACGATCGAGGAGTTGATGGGCAAGCTGCACCGCCTGAAGGTACAACTGATGTACAGACACACACACACACAACATGCAAACACACACACACAACATGCATACACACACACACAAATCCATACACACACACACACACACACACAACATGCATACACACATACAACATGCATACACATTTGTACTCATCTTGTAAGTAACCATGTGAGTCTTTCATGAGACAACATCAGAAACATTCTACAATTTTGACTATTGTTCTAAACCAGTATTATTCTCAATGTCACGGTAGCATTATTGAGTGTGTGCTGATTGGCTGTTGGTCCGTCCACCTGACAGGAGATAGAGAAGGCGCACCAGCAGCTCCTCCAAACACTCAGTGAGCCAGCTGTCAATCAAGAGCCCGTGGACCTCCCCCGTATCCAGGCAACTGTGGCCAGGACGCCATCTCTGGATCGGGGCTCTGGAGAAGGTGAGGAAGAGGGAGGGGTCAAGGGTCAAACTTCTCTCTCCAGGCGTGCATGACTGTCCCAGTCTGTGTTGGGACACAGCATTAGAACCCCAACCCTTCTACAGTACACTGAGCTGCAGGCGTTTGGTCTGTTGTCATGGTGATCGTCAGCTCATGTTTGTATTTGTCTCTCGTCTATTGCAGGAAGTGAGAGAGGACAACTGGAACCTGTCAAGATTCAGTCTACAGGATTCTGACCTCACCTTAGAATGGACTAACACACACACACACACGCATCCACACCCACAGAGAATGGGACCCCAGCTGACTCTGCCCGGTTTACCCCAATCCCAGCATGCATCTGTTACCCCCAGAAAACCAGGAAATTACTTTGGCGTGACAACCACCCCTGACATTTAAGGACCCCACCCCCTCAGAGGGGACCAAATGACCTTTGACCTTTTAGGAGCAGGGGAAAGCTCATGACCGGGAGGGGGAAGGGGGAAGAAGGATGGCGGAATGAAGGAAACATACATGAAGAACAAGTGAGTGAAAGAGAAAGATTTGGAGAAGTAGCAAATGGAAGGAAGGAAGGCACACTACTGGGAGAGGAAGTATTTTGGGATGTTGAAGGAAAGTAGGGTTTGCAAAACTAGTTAAAGGATCGAGTTGTACACTGGGAAATGAAGGAAGTAAAAATTAAAAATAAAACAAAGTCGGATGAAGGGAGCAGAAGAGCGTCGTCGAGGTAATGTGACGTTACCAAGGACACCACTGAAGGACCCCCAGCACTTTACCCACTGCGCACCTCTCAATCTCTACACAGAACCCAGTCGATTTGTTTGGTCAGGAACTGGAAAGACCACATGCGCCATTGTGGACCAATGCGACTGCACACCTAGTTTGAGCCAAAATGGCGGACATTCTGCCACTGGCTGCTTTAAAGGACGCCAAAGGACTGTGTCTTATCAATTCAGGTAATTTGCACTGGGCCCTGTAGAAAGACAAGGGTCAACACTCAGAATGGGAATCATACATAGAGACTATATTCAGCACACGTCAGCGTTACTTCATTCATGTCACTCAACTGCTATGTTCAATCAGTACCAAAACACATGAGGAGACTGAACACTATGGAGGCGTGGCCGGATCCAAGATGTCCGCCGCGCTGGCCGCCACGTCACACTGCCTCTGGACAGCTGCTAAGCCAAGGGATGTGGGACCATCTGTGCGTTTCTCCAGCCAGCCAGCCTGGATTTTCTTAGCCACGGGTGGATGGATGTGGCTAACAGCAGGGCCTCGGTGCTGTGGATCACTCAGACACTGCTCAGTGATGCAGAACTGCTCAGACAAACAGGGATCACTACTACTAACAGAAAGGACTTAAACACTGTTATTGTCTTGTTTTTGTTTTTTTAAATTGTTTTGTTTCCCCCCCCAATCATGTTATATTTGGGTTTATTGATGGATACTATCACTACTGTTGTGCGTGCGTGTGTACATACATAAGCTCAACTGTGAACCACCCTACTTCCACCGTGGACCTAGATAGTGTTGGCAGCCTCACCAAAACCGGACTTTGGGCAAACACTAGAACTGATATGAGGGACGTTTGATTTGTGTCCCTGGTGGGCAACTTGTCTGATCTCCTCGGTAGCTACAGTGTGCTGGTGAAGTGAATCAAGCGCATCTCAGGTGTTTGACCAAGGTTCTGCACCAAACTCTGAAGGAACTGTGGTTCACTCCCAGTGGTATACCAATATATATATATATACCTGTAGTTACACATCCTATGCACAGATCCCCTCTATTTATTGTGGGAGAATAAAAGAAAATAAATCTGTAATTAGTTCTGAGAGTAGAATATGCAAATGCAGTGTCAACGACAAAATAAAATGACAGTCTGGAGGACAGCTAAACTTATGGTATTTACCGTAACGTTTTGGCTTGACAATGTTCACCTTAAAGACCGCTCAGTTCAAAACGTTGAGCTAAAGAACCTTACCTTTCTTTCACTTCATAAAAACGTCAAATGTGAACTCCCTGTCATTCTTTTGAGACGTTATAACCAGCAAACGACTGTGATACTAAGCTGCGTGTGTGCACGCTCCGATGTTGGAGGCGATACAGTGTTTTATTTACCATACCGTCGCATGGCAAAGACCTCCCGACTCGCCCTTCTTTCATTCTTGTTTGGACTAGGATTCATTCCCCCTCTATATTTCCTCCCCTTCAAGTAGCATTTAGCCATCTCCATTTTCTACCTCTATTCTTCTGTAAACTCTAATAGTCTTTTTCATACCATTGTCTTTCCTTTGATGTCTGGGTCCAGTTCACCTCGCTCATTACGATGTCACGTCGGATCTATAAGAGGTTATAACTGGCTGTAAAGACGTTTTAAACCGATCTGTTTTCTTTGTGAGATGTTGCACAGGGAAACCCTGCACAGTGCAAACTACTGTATTCATACACAGGCGTAAAGACCTCCTTTTTCTTTTTATATGGTCTCGTTCACTCATGTAATATAGAAATCACACCCCTTGTTTTATATATGTTAATCTTTCTGTAAAGCCTTAGTCCTGTCTTTGATTTTATTTTTGTAGATACGGTTAAAAAAACGAAAACAAATGTAAATTATTTTTTCTCCCCTGTTTTTAAGAATGGCGAGATTGTTAGCGGCACAGAAGGAAAATGAACTCGTGTTTTGTGACAATAAAAAATAACTGTTAAAAAAAGTATTTGTGTGAAACTCTGCTGTTTAATAATGTTGCCCTTCAATTTACACAATACTCTAATTAACACTATAGATTATGGGATATAGGCCTACAGTATATCCTATTATGTAGGCCTAGCCGTTTTTCTTGTTTAAGACAATATAGTTGAACGTAATTACATCTGGGAAAATGAAAACAACTTAAGTTTATTGTAATAGAAAATGTAAAGCTTTTCGCAGTTCAGCGTTGCACTGTATAGCCCGATAAATGTGTGTTTGTTTTGTTGAATAATGCAGCACAGGTGCTGCATGGATACTCGCGGAGGCAAGAGAAATCGCATCCCACGCCCTGGTGGTAACTGCCCCTGGCGTAGCGCTCGTTGAACCAGCTAATTATCACTGGACAATGATCTTTTATCCTGCAGTCTGGTAAAACTCATATCCAGTTCTGAGAAGCTGAATGGTGTATAGGCTGCAGTTTCTCGAGGATTTAAAATAGTATTTATGCCTATAGGCCTACGGACGTGTTTGCACCAGGTTATAACCTAGGCTACTTCTTTAAGCAGCGTCAGTTAAAACATGTTTGAGTGAGGCAATTTGGAAGTCATGGTTTATACTCTGAGTAGGATAGTTCGGGGAGAGTTATGCACATGTCAGTGTTGCAAGGCGTGCGGCGTGCACAAAAATCGAGTCAAATTCACAGATGGATCTGGTTGCAACGGTTATAGTCAAACTCCTGCCTGGGAAAGTGAAGGTGTGCGGCGGAAAAGGGAGGAGGAGAGTTGGGAAAGCGAAGAGGGGGGCCACCAAAGAGGAGTAGAGAGAGGCGGAGCACCGTTGGGGACCTCGGGAGAAAGAGAGAGAGGCCATTGATTTGGGTTTAAAATTTGGATAGAGACTGGTTTTGAAATTAGCCTACTTAAAGGAAGATTGAACCTGGACATGTTGGTTCAATGAAAGTAAACCGTATACGAGAGAGAAAAAATGCCGTAAATGTTCATCACAAAGGGCGAGGAACCGCGGACAAGACCGAAGGGACAATTGTCCTCAGCCAGCTACGACTTTGTCGCTTCCAGAGAACCCCCACACACCAAAGAGATAGCTCACATTTGGACTCTTCATTGGAACAAGTGGAAAGATTGAACCACTGCGACCCTTGGATGTGAATTTAAATTTTCTTTGGGATTGTATTCCGTTTGTATTCGGGTCACCAAAGCAAAGCGTCGCGGCAAAGCGTTTAACTGTCTCTTGCCCCTCAGGGTGATGAATGTCCGTATTCACACGCGCAGCGGGGCTTCCAAAGAAGAACAGATGCAGAAACTGAGATTGGGATGCGTCTCAGTGCCTTTGTAAAGCATGGCCCTATATGTTTTTCAGTTAGAAAAGAGATACTGTTTGTGAAGAGGAATCACATTACGTTGTAGTCTATTCTTCGCCTAATTTGGACTAAAGGAATTAAAGTGAATCAAGGAAAGCCTTGCTGGATACGCCTGAACTACTCATAGGCTACTCGGATAGTTCTTTTGTGTGGAGGGATTTGCAAAACACTCGCCTATTTTAGGATATTCGAAAAGAAAGGTAAGATCTCGGATAATTTATTCACATATATAACTTTAATTTTACTCGTAAATTGAAATAAAATGCTAAAGTTCAGTTGTGAAGCCTTTGTGGGGGCTACAATTCGTTTCATTCATTACTTCGCCCGTACATTTTCCTCACTAAGTTGCATCTTTAAGGAATATTTTTCAAACTTATTGACCATTTTTTTGTTAGCCTTATAGAAAAAATGCAAACATCACGGTGTTAGGACGCTTAGGGTAAAAAAAAAAGAAAAGAGACCTTTCACTCAAAAGTCTACTGCAAGTTCTCATCATGCATTGTGTGAATCATGACACCTATTTTGGATCTTCCCCAAAATTGTCTAATACCTGCATTCAGATATTCAAAGCTATATTTGGTTTTGTAGTAGGCAATGTGTTCTGCAGCATGTTGTGGCTAGCCTATGCTCCAGCCCATTGTAGAGCTCTCAGCTCTGCCAGTCGGAACATCTCGATGATGCTAGGGCGTGTGCGAATCATTAGCTACTTTGTCTCGGATCTTGCTTCGATTTAAGCGTAATCCGTGATGTATTAACTGTAAATATTTATAAACGCCCACCCACCCCATATACTGTTAGTTAGAGTCGTTATGTCAGCAATTTATCAATCCTAAAACGTGAACGATAGGATACCGATTGTCGATACAGATGCGTAATGGAAAGGCCCTGAAGCCTGCGGTTCGATTTGTTGAGGTTACTATCGGGTGTGGCTTTGCTACGCCGCCTAGGCCGGCTTCCAGCCCGAGGCTTTTGTAGGCCCCTGGGAACTAGGACAGTTTTCGGAATGTAGGCTATGCCACCTGGGTTTGTTCACTTTAATAGGCACGTTGAACTGTCGTGTGAAGTCTTGGAGATAACAGAAGTATTGACATAAATCCATCCTAGGGCTCCTCCCCCATGAACCATTTAAATCAATGTAGCTGTTTAAAGCCTACAGCACACTGGGCATAGTAATTGCATCAATGGAATTGACTGAAACACACACAGCCTGTCTCTGCATGCTACCAAACCATGTCCTTCTGTGTGTGTGTGTGTGTGTGTGTGTGTGTGTGTGTGTGTGTGTGTGTGTGTGTGTGTGTGTGTGTGTGTGTGTGTGTGTGTGTGTGTGTGTGTGTGAGAAAAAGAGAGGCAGGCAAACAGATAGACAGATTATCTGTGTTTAATAGAGATCAGGCCTGATTTGGCGGAAGGCTCCTCAGTGTGTACTAGTATGCTGGGTTTCATGACTCACTTAAACTTAGTGAAGCTACCTGGGGGGAGGGGGGGCATGCTATCTGATGTCACCTGAGTTATGTCATACATTACACCTGTGTGTGTGTGTGTGTGTGGCCCAATTATGGATTGTCTTTTAATTGGTCCTGGCAACACAACTGTTTACGGGGTTAAAAATCCCCAAACCCTCTTTTGGTCAACTGTAAGAGCAGCTTCCACAGCCAGCGCCTTGGGATGCCTAACCCTGCTGTGTCATTGGTCAGTGATAGCCTCACACAGACTGAACCACATAGGGTCATATCAGGAAGAAGCCCTTACGTTTGGTCTGCTCCATCGTGGTCTGTCTCAATGTGACCCACTGTCACACGGCACAGATTAACAGAGCCTCGCGAAGGGCTGGACACAATCATAAGGGTGTCTTTCATCCCCCAGTATTAGATTAGGAGCGTGTGTGTGTGGGGGTGTGGGGGTGTGTGTGCGTGTGTTTTATAAGGGACAGACATTCTAGAGGCAATTGACCAACTGTGCAAAAACAAAGTCACGTTGTTAACACTTGAATTAGAGATAGAGATCAGTCAGACAACTGTGGACGATACATATACAAGCAGATAGAAAAACACACACCAGGAATATAGAAGCAAGGCTACCTACATTCTCGAAGACGTAAACACGTTCTAAAAGGTTGTGAAGAAAAAAGGAAAAAAGACAAGAGAAGGTGCAGAGTTGATGGGTGGTCACCGTGGTAACCCCCAGTCCCTTTTCACCCCACAGCCCCCATTCATCTCCATAGTAATGGCTAAGCTCTGTTGCCCCTGGAGACGACAGGGGAGGATAGGGGAATGTGGTGTGTGTGTGGGAGAGAGAGTGTGTGTGGGAGAGAGAGTGTGTGTGTGTTAGAGAGCATGTTCTGTGTGTGTTAATGAGTGTGTGTGTGTGTGTGTTTGTGGCAGAAAGCGGACAGAAAAGCACACTGGGAAGAGAGAGGCAGCGAACTCAGATCAGTCTGGGGAGCAGACATTCATTTAGTGGTTCACATTTTCCACCTCAGCAATTCTTTCATTCAACGGTTAAAATGAAGGGGGATGGGGGGCATACTCCAGGGGACCAGTAGTCCATTGAAATGGCTTAACAAGACCTCATCTGCTGCCTCTACAGCCGTGTCTGCCTCACTTCTTTGTCAGTGGAGGCCTGGTCCCAGGGCTGTGTGTCCCCTCCTGCACTGACTCATGGCAGGGCACAAGCAGCCCCACAAATAGCCTGATTAGTAAGCCACGCTAACTGGTTGAACACACATGAAGGCCCCATAAGGCGTGTGTGGAGTCAACACAGTGCAGATTGTGCTGTGTGGAAACTGGATTAGTTTTTTGTGTTTTTATTTGTTGGGGCCCTCGAGCCAGACGTGTCACATGTGAGTAATTCTCCCTCTCTCTGTTTCTCTCTTCATCCTTCCCCTCTTTCCCCCTCCCCTCCTCTCTCCCCCCTCCTCCCTCCCTCTCCCGCGGTGTCCCCTGCCCACCCAGGTCTGCGCCCCCCACACCCCACCCTCCTCCCCCACCCAGCCCGGCCTCCAAGATAGATTCCCTCAGGAGCAAGGTTGACCTGCTGCGGCTGCCCCTGGCCCTCTCCTCCAAGTCCATCAGCCACCGCAAGAGCCAGCTGGGCCCCGCCGCGGGGGGAGGAGTAGGGGCCCGCAAACCCCGCCCGCCGCCCGCCTCCGACATGGACAACGAGTCGCAGTACTCGGGCTACTCCTACAAGTCGTCCCGCAGCTCACGCAAGCACAGGTGAGGAGGGGCAGGGGTTGGACCCCAGACAGGGGCTGGATGGTGGGGGGGCACGGGGTGATTGACAATCTGTCGGTGGCTTGATTGTTGACTGTTTCCGTGTACTGATGTGTCTGTGTGTGGGACATCCAGGGAGAGGAGGGACAGGCACCGGTCGAAGAGCCGGGACAGCAGCGTCCGGGGGGACAAGTCTGTGACCATCCAGGCCCCTGGAGAACCGCTCCTGGACGGCGAGTCGACCAGAGGAGATGACAGGGTCAGACCACGCACATGCATTTGTGTCGTTTGTGTATCTGTTTTAGAATGTCCTCCATGTTTAAGAAATCATCATGAATAATACACAATGCAATACTGACCTGGACATCATTGTCATATGCTCACGGAAATCTCTCCCTCCCTGTCTTTTTCGGTTTCTATCGCTCTCTGTTTCTATCGTTCTGTTTCTGTCTCTGTTCCTATCTCTCTGTTCCTATCTCTCTGTTCCTATCTCTCTGTTCCTATCTCTCTCTCCCCCTCCCCAGGATGACAACTGGGGCGAGACCACCACCGTGGTCACGGGCACCTCGGAGCACAGCGTCTCCAACGAGGACCTGACGCGCGTCTCCAAGGAGCTGGATGAGTCCTCCCCTCTGGAGTGCCGGCGCTTCCTCGGCCCTTCCCTGGGCGCCGTGCTGGGCCTCTTTGCCCTGGTCACCCCCCTGGCCTTCCTGGCCCTCCCCCAGCTGCTGTGGCGGGACGCCCTGGACCCGTGCGGCACGCCCTGCGAGGGCCTCTACGTCTCCCTGGCCTTCAAGCTCCTCGTCCTCCTCATCTCCACCTGGGCGCTGTTCCTGCGCCCGCCGCGCGCCTCGCTGCCCCGCTTCTTCATCTTCCGCTGCCTGCTGCTGGCCCTCGTCTTCCTCTTCGTGGCGTCCTATTGGCTGTTCTACGGCGTGCGCGTGCTGGAGCCCCAGGAGAGGGACTACCGGGGCATCGTGGGCTACGCCGCGTCGCTGGTGGACTCGCTGCTCTTCATCCAGTACCTGGCGCTGGTGCTGCTGGAGGTGCGCCACCTGCAGCCCGCCTTCTGCCTCAAGGTGGTGCGCTCCACCGACGGGGCCAGCCGCTTCTACAACGTGGGCCACCTCAGGTGTGTGTTTGTGTGTGTGTAGATGTGTGTTTATGTGTGTGTGTGTAGATGTGTTTATGTGTGTGTGTAGATGTGTGTGTGTGTGTGTATGTATGTGTGTGTGTGTAGATGTGTGTGTGTGTGTAGATGTGTGTGTATGTGTGTGTGTGTGTCACTCTCCACATCTTCAGCCCCTCGAATAACAACTTGTGTGACTGCATGAGGGATTCTGGATGCGATAAGAGATATGGGATGTAGACTTGTATCGGGTGATTAGATGGGTCCTGACCCCGAGGTGGCGTGAGAGGTCAGAGGTCAGTTCCAGTGCTCTAACACAGACATCCTGCTCTGTAGCATCCAAAGGGCAGCCGTGTGGATCCTGGACCAGTACTACAGTGACTTCCCCGTCTACAACCCGGCACTGCTCAACCTGCCCAAGTCCATCCTCTCCAAGAAGATGTCTGGGTTCAAGGTCTACAACCTGGGAGAAGGTGGGCCGGCTTTTTCTGCTCTTCCCCCTCTCTCTCTCTCCCTCTCTCTGTCTCCTTACTGGCATTACCACAGCAACCTGGGATCTTATCCAATCCTGGCCATTCGCTGCATATATTCCTGCCATTCCTGTCACACTTCACCTACAAACAGTCACCTTTAAACCCAGCAGCTGTAGGATGTGTCCTGCTTGGCGTTGACAGTACCGTTGGCCGTGTTCCCTTAGATAACAGCACCAACAACTCCACCGGCCAGTCCAGGGCCATGATGGCCGCCGCGGCGAGGCGACGAGACAACTCCCACAACGAGTACTACTACGAGGAGGCTGAGATGGACCGCCGGCTACGCAAGCGCAAGGCCAGGTGAGGACTCACACACACACACACTCACACACACACACACACTCTGTGACACACGGTGTACAACATTCCCACACACAGGGATACTCCCACACTGTACATTCTCTGTCAGCATACATCCTCAAACACAAACATAGGGGCTCGCAAAATCCAAAAACTGGACTGGTCAGTGCTGAACTGTCCCGGGGACGGCGTTAATTCCGAGCCCTGAACACACACATGACCCATCCCAACATACCTGAACACACACATGTCCCATCCCAACATCCCTCTGACCCTCCCACCCCCTCCTCCCTCCCCCTCCTCCCCCCTTCCCTCCCCCTCCTCCCCTCCTCCCCTCCCCCTCCCTCCCCCTCCTCCCCTCCCCCTCCTCCTTCCCTCCCCCTCCTCCTTCCCTCCCCCTCCTCCCCTCCCCTCCCCCTCCTCCCCTCCTCCTTCCCTCCCCCTCCTCCCCTCCCCCTCCCCCCCTCCTCTCTCCCCCCTCCTCCCCCCAGGCTGGTGGTGGCGGTGGAGGAGGCCTTCACCCACATCAAGCGCCTCCAGGAGGACGAGCCGGCCGCCTCGTCTCCTAAGCACCCCCGGGAGGTGATGGACCCCAGGGAAGCGGCCCAGGCCATCTTCGCCCCCATGGCCCGGGCCATGCAGAAGTACCTGCGCACCACCCGCCAGCAGCCCTACCACAGTATGGAGAGCATCATCAACCACCTGCAGTTCTGCATCACGCACAACATGACCCCCAAGGTGCGTCTCTATCTCTCTCCCTATGTCTCTCTTTCACTATGTCTCTCTCTCTCTCCTGTGTATCATACTTGATCTCTCCCTATGTCTCTCTTTCACTATGTCTCTCTCTCTCTCCTGTGTATCATACTTGATCTCTCCCTATGTCTCTCTCTCTCTCCTGTGTATGATACTCGATCTCTCCCTTTTTTCTCTCTCTCTCTCTCTGTCTCTCCCCTTCTGTTACTCTGTTTACTTATGTCTCTCTCTCTCTCTCTGTCTCTCTCTCTCTCCTGTGTATCATACTCGATCTCTCCCTTTCTCTCTCTCTCTCTCTCTCTGTCTCTCCCCTTCTGTTACTCTGTTTACTTATGTCTCTCTCTCTCTCTCTCTGTCTCTCTCTCTCTCCTGTGTATCATACTCGATCTCTCTCTGTCTCCCCACCCTCTCAGGCGTTTCTGGAGCGTTACCTGAGCCCAGGGCCGACCCTGCAGTACCAGAAAGAGAACGGCAGGGGGCGCCAGTGGACGCTGGTGAGCGAGGAGCCCGTGACGTCGTCGCTGCGCCAGGGCCTCGTCTTCTCCCTGCGCCGCCTCGACTTCTCCCTGGTCGTCACGGTGACGCCCCTCCCCTTCCTGCGCCTGGGGGAGGAGTTCATCGACCCCAAAAGCCACAAGTTTGTCATGAGGCTCCAGTCGGAAACGTCCGTCTAGCAAAGGGGGAGGGGAAGAAACGCAGCAAAGAAAGAGAGAGATCGAGTATGATCAGGAGACAGAGAGAGAGAGAGAGAGAGAGAGAGAGAGAGAGAGAGAGAGAGAGAGAGAGAGAGAGACGGCGGAGGACAGGTTAAAAACAAGAGAAGTGAAGGGGGCTTGAGGAGGGGAGGAGACCACCAATGACGTGCTTCCTCCTGCCTTTGTCCGACCAATCGGATGCTTCCTCGACATGACTCGACTGTTCCCCCCAATGCCACAGACTCACCTTACCCCGAGCAGGTTGTCAACGTGACACCGTGTCAGCAGTTGTTGTCCATGCTGCGTCGGGGTTTAGGGTTATTACAGGACAACACACCTCAAAAACACCAAGTCTGTCCTGATATTCATAATGTTCATAATTACCCCTGTTGTCATTCAGAAACATCCCAGCCCACTGTTGACACTTTGAAGTGAGTGAACTTTTCCTTTAGTCGGTTGCCTGTTAATTCTGTGTTGTTTTTGTGTGAGTTTGAACTTCCAACCTTGTATGTAAGAACAGCATACCTCATGCTTATGGGCGTTACTCCATCAGAGATGGGCTCTCTGTCTTGTCTGCTCTCCTGCAAAGCTGTCAATCGAGTCGGACACCAAGGGCTTGGGGGGGACAACTGGATGTCATGTTTGGTCAACTGTGAGTGTGCATGTGTGCACACTTGTGTTTGTTTGGTAATAGAAGTGCATGGTCAGTGGTCAGTCCTTTAACCAACCAACCATGGATTTGTGTAAAGATGTCCGACTGTCCAAACTGAAACACTGACAAGCTGTTTTTTTTTATTATCACTTCTTTTTAATATAAGAGGAAATACACTGGTGAGTAAAAAGATCCCTTTTATTTTAAAGGGGAACTTGCTCAGTCTCACAGATTAGCATCGGCCATGTGTGAAACAACAGATAAAACAGGGTTATTTTATTCTCGAGTGTGTGGGTGTAACATGTGACCACTGCACCGCTCTGACACATGCCTGCTGAGCAGAGATATACTGACCCCACCCACAAACACTGGGGACCAATAGTGTTAAAGAGCCACGACAGATATGTGGACAGACAAATGATATGCTGAAGTATGACTGTGCTTTTTGGCAGCTCCGAGCCACCGTAGCCTCCCTATGTTGTACATACATGTTTTGATTCCTTTATCATGTGTATATTTGTCAATGTTGAACTACGGAATGCATTTGTGTAGTTGTTCGTATGTATGTGTGTGTGTGTGTGTGTGTTTTGTAACAAAGTAGCTTTCATGTAAAGGTGTTTTTTGACTTGTTCCATTTCAACATAATTCTCCTGCTTGCATGAAGCTCCATGAACTTTTGGAAGATTGCATACTCGCAGTGTTTTGATAAACATTTTGTATCAACATATACTGTACTGAAGCTAAACCCCTAACCCTTTTATTAAAAACAGTAGTCGGTAACAAAAGTTTGTAGATTGCTGTGGGATGTGAACGGCTTTCACATTCGATCATTTTAGTACTAAACTATTTGAAAAACTTTCTAAATAAATGATCTCTTTCAAAATGACAATATGTGCATTTGTCTCTTTCCTGATGAGAAATTGTGATTCAGCTGTCAAACCATAAAGTCAACCGCGTGTTCCATCCCCCCTCTGAAGGGAAGTGAGTAACAGGGTATGTGACACAGTTCCTATAAACTGCGTTGCTAGGGACGTGCTCACGATGAAACTATTGTTTTTACCTTGTGTCTACCTTCTAATGATCTCCCAAGGTAAGATGGACTATATACAATATATATACATACACACAGATACTGTTCTGTGAGAGATTCCATTTTATTAGTGAAAAAGCAGGGAGTATGTATCATTCAGTAGAAGACAGTAAACCAGCACGAGGCATAAAACCTAAACTTCTGTGTTCTTGTGTTTGGTGAAAAAAGGGATAGTTCAAAAATCGAAAATATATTTCCCTCTGACTTTTAGTGCTATTTTTCAATCTAGACTGTTTCGTTGTAAATTGCCGCGTTTTTTGATATATCGTCCGTTGATATGTCTGCCATCTCTTGAGTAATACAGATCTAGATAGCACCTAGTTTTTGGAGCTCAATGTGCCCTAAAATATATTTGATAAACTCAACAGTAATGTCTTTTTTTCAGAAATCATGACCTAGTTACTCCTAATAATCCTAATAATCCAGACCTTGTTGTGGGCAGTTTAATGTAGGAAGTTGGGTTGAAATAAATTAGTTCCTAAGTGAAACAACTGTCTGTGAAAGCATCTGTAAAAAACATGTATTTTTTTTAATCTCTTATCTCACAGCATTTCATGCCATTTTGTTCAAAATTGTTGGTGGAGTTCTTTTTTGTGTAAAAGTTGGAAGTGAGGGGCCGTGTTGAAAATGTGTTTTCCTCTTTCTGTAATTGCAACATGCTTTCACAACAAATACTGAACAAGCATTTAATGAAGATGTTAAATGGTTGAACCCTGTCTTGTACATTGAATTCAATTAGCTATACTTCTCATAAAATAGGTAGAACATTATAAGAGATACTTTATAACTAAGCTGGCATAGCGAGACAGCCATGCCCAATAACATTAGGCCTGATGTTTGTACACATGTTGTTGTCTTGTAGCCTTGGCAGCGGACACAAAACAAGTGTCAGGGTTCGTGGGACAGCCTATCACCTTGAAACCAGGATACGCTGACAGCTCTGGCATCTCCACCATTGAGTGGTCCATCTTCACAAACAACACCTTCATTGCAACCTTCCGCAACGGAAATGTGAGGGATAATCGCATTCCACAGTTCAAAGGTCGTCTGAAGCTCAACAAAGACAACGGGGACCTGGAGATCCGAGATCTGAAGAAGGAGGACTCCCGTCTCTACATAGCAGATATAACGAGGACAACTGGAGGGAAGCTGCCGAGGATTGAGATTCAACTCTCAGTGAAACGTAAGGGATGAAAATACCGGTGGTCTCGCTGAATTGATTTGTTGCCTCTGACTACTTGGATACACCAACTGTATAATCTGAATAGATGAGTGAAATAACTTTATTTTAAAGGGATTATATACTTCAGGGCTGTCCAACCCTGGTCCTCAGGGGAATGTTCTAGATGTTTCCCTGCTCCAGCACACTTGATTCAAATTACTGGGTTGTTATCAAGCTCTGTGGAAGTCTAGTAATGACCATTCACTAGAATCAGGTGTGCTGGAGCAGGGAAACATCTGAAACATTCAGGACAGTGGCAACTGAGGACCAGGAATGGACCGCCCTGATATAGATGAACTTCAGACAATCAAAATTGTCAACCGCAATCCCCTTTTTGCTAAAGTGTTTTAGTGATCGATAGCTGTCACTGCAGTTAATAGATAATTCCAAAGAGCAGTTATGGTGGGACCCACAATATACTGGTATCAGATACACATGTATAGTTTGAATGTGCTGTTTGTAATAGTCACTCAGCCTTGAGATTTTACAGCCACCTTGCAGTAGTCCTGATGTCAGATCTTTTTAATTCCACAAATGTCTGCATTTCTGTCCTGTTGTGCAGAGCGCCTGGAGAAGCCCACCATCACAGACCTGTTCAACACGGTGGAGAACGGGTACTGTGTGATGGGGCTGCGATGCTCCTCCATATTACAGGGCACCAACATCTCCTGGAAATCTGATGCTTCACAGGTCAACGAAGCCTTCTTTCAGAAACGTGTCGGCAATGCCACCGAGCTGTTTGTATTCTTCAAATCCAACGCATCCCGCAATGTTACCCTAACATGCGTCGCAGCCAACGACGACAGCGAGGAGTTTGAAGTTGTAGGAAAGACTTGTCAGGGTAAGACTGAGGCTAGCGTGACTGGAACCAACGGAACAATTAATTTTTTGTTATTAAGCCTATTACAATGAAAATATATTTAGTGAAAGACTGATTATAATTATATTTATATATACAATCACAATGTTGATTTTTGTAATTTGCCTACAGGAGACAAGCCAATTTGCCCCCCTATCCGGTGTCCCAAACCCTGTATTTCAGATTTTTTTTTCTTTCTTACATTTGTAATTGGAGTTATAGTTGGTGGACTCTTTGCATACAAATTTAATGGTAAGTACAGCTAGAAATTAATACATTTAAATTGACTTTGCAGCTTAGATTTATCCATTAAAATTAGTATTATCTCTCTTTAAAATTAATTTGGTAAATGCTGTGTTCATGTGCCACTTCTATCTTTTACAGAAAAACTAAAAAAGAAGGTAGATTATTGCAAAAGAAAATTTAGGTATGTAAACTTTATTTCCTTTTTATTTTGTATTTTTTTCTTAGACAACCCCACAAGCTTTGATTACTAACAAACATTGTTCATTCTCTTGTCTTTTTCAGGGATAAGAAATCCGATTGTGTACAAGATTCAGGACTCTGAAAACAGTTCAAAATTAGGCAACTCCTGAAAATCCTCTTCACCAAGCTAACATCTACATCCTGAACCATAAGAAATACTTTGTTGTTTTTATGTTAAAAATAATATGTACATATATGCAACCTTTTTAGGTACAAGGTAGAGATGTTGAGGGGGGGGGGTTGAATTGTTTCTGTCTAATGTTAAATCTTGGTTGTTTGAAAAAAAAAACATCTTTCAGTTTAGGGTCACTCGAGCTTACTGTAATTGTGTTGTTTGTCTGTTGTTCTTATTAATTGTTGATTTGCCCTATTTGATGATTTTGTACAGCACTTTGGTCGGCATTGGATGTTTTTAAATGTGCTCTATAAATAAAAATGACTTGACTACAAAACATTGTTCATTTATTAATATATACTGTTGTTTAAAATGCCTATTGTATTAGAATATTTGGAACATATGTTATGATTTGGATCATGATTTCATATAATCATTACATTATTTTGGGTAAAAGAAATAAGATGAGTGTAATTTATTTAATCTTATTTATTAGCTGTTTTATACAAATAGCCTACATCTTAGCTTCCTTGTGAAAAAGAAAATATACACTGGATAAAAAAAACAATTTTACTGATGACATCAAGAATAGTAAAGTATAAAATCCATTCATTTGACATAATACTGCTTAATGTATCAATAATGTATACAGCATTAGCTTAGCATAATAGCAAATAGGTTACCATGACAACCTCAGGAGCATCCACATGAGCTAGATGCTGCCATCACAATGCACACTGTTCATTCAGCATTTACTTCCTTGTTGGGGATAACAACTAACCATAAAAGCTCCCCAGAACAGAACAACACACGTCTTCAGTAGGCTAGGTGTCATGGCTGACATCCATCATTTCTTTTCGGAACTGGTGCTTCAGCTAAAGTACATGCTGGTACTGAGAGACTCCGGCAGAGTCGGGCGCTGGCGTTCGGTCGAACTGGATCGTGTCGTAAACCGTCAGAGGCTGAGAGAGACAACACAGCACAGGGAAGTTTATGAACAACATGGAAGTGACGTGAGTGACCACTAGCAAGAAATGTCAATGTTTGCATTTACTACCAAAGGAATGATCATGTTACTTAAGTGTACATACATATATATCAAACTCCTGTGTTAAATTAACCTGTTTTGGGGAGTTTAATAGTGTAGTTTGTAATTTGCATGTGGGTGAGAACATTCTCACCTTGTTTGCAGGTATTACAACATGGTCTTTGACAGTTTCGTAGATGGAGTCAGGTTTGATGGTGGTGCTAGCTGGCTTCTGCAACAACAACAGAACATCTCTATGACATAGGATTAACCTAAATACGTCTGATGTTTAAGAAGTTTAAATATCTAGATTTCAACACTGTGGTTGGTGTGAGACCCGCCCTCCCTCCTCACAGTCACAGTACCGCCCCTGGACTATACCAGTACCTTTACTATTATCGCCAATACTCTTACTAACTAAAGATAGGCTCGTTTGGGACTTACGTCTTTCATCTCTATGTTGTCCGTAATGTCAGCATATATGGTATCTGCTATCAGGTCTGTGTTTGCCTCTGTCACATTTTTAAAAAGAACAGGATGTTAGGCAAGGATTGCGTGTTCCTCGAGAGCGCGTTGGTCAGCAGTCTAGAACAGTTTGGACGTATACTTCCGGTTAGGGAATCGGGCTACTGATCAGAAGGTTGCCGGTTGGATTTCCGGTTGTGCCAAATGGCGTTGTGTCCTTGGGCAAGGCACTTCACCGTATTTGCCTCAGGGGGAATGTCCCTGTACTTACTGTAAGTCGCTAAATGACTAAATGTTAATGTATTAGAGGGAGAGAAGAGCTAGTGAGAGGAATGTATTAGAAGGCGAAGAGTGCTGTAGAGCACAGACATTTTGAGACAATAGAAAACAGTAGAGTATAGCCCAGTGTATCGGAGTAGAGAATATTACCAGTTTTTCTGCATTTATAGCAGACCAAGGCCACAATAAGGAAGAGGAGAAGGACACCACATGTTGAAACACCGATGATGACATACCGGCCTTCTGAACAGAGAACTCAACCTGTTACACTCATCCAGATTGTCCCCAACATGTATTTCACACCTTACCATGAAACAGCTTCTAGCGGGAGCTTGAGGATATGAAATATGGCAAAGTAAGATCACCCACGTCCTGCTGGCAAAGCCTACCTGTGGAATCCAGCGTAGTTTCCTCCGTGCATGTCACTGTTTGTGATGCGGTTTTATGACTGACGGGATTCTGGGCGGTGCAGTTCACGATGACTCGCTCTGTTGATTCTAGGGGGAGCATCACCTGGGGGAGATGGTGGGTCTGGTTGTTTATCTTCCAGGTGTAGGACACATCAGCGTGTCCTGGAGAAGAGCAGCTCACCCAGACGTCACAGCATCCACTCTTCGACTGCCAAGTGGTGTTGAAGTCGATTTTTGCCTCGGTTATAGACTCTGGGCCACCAGAGGGAGGGGGGAAGAGAGAGAGAAAAGTGAGGGAGAGAGAAATGGAGAAGAGGAGAGCAAGAATGAAAAAAAGGAGAGTGTGAGAGAGGGGAAAGGAGAAAGAAGAAGAGAGGGGGGCGGATCAGTATTCAATGACACTCAGGCACCAGATCATCTACTGGGATTGAATGGATCAGAAGCAGCCATCTTACTGTAGACCTGAAGAGGGATGCACTGTGTGGCTGGTTGAGCTCCCTTGGCTACATCCGCCACAACACTGAATGTCCCAGAGTCCCTCAGTTCCAGGTTCTTCACTGTCAAACTGAAATTTCCAGTGTTCATTTCTAGTCTTCCTCCAAACAACGTACTTGGATATTCTGGCTTTGCCCCATTCGATTTTTCTGCTATTCTTGTGCGGTTGAATTCCCACCACACAACGTCATACTGGACTTCTCTCCTAAAGCTGTTAAACTGAAACAGCACACTCTCTCCTTCTGTCTTGTTGATCACCTGAGATGCAAGTGCCCCCACACCTGAAACACACACACACACACAGAGACACACACACACACAGAGACACACACACACAGAGACACACCCAAAGACGCATGCAGACATAATCACACACACACAGACACACACAAACGGTCCACACACACACAGACACACACACCGACACACACAAACGGTCCACACACACACAGACACATGCAAACGGTTAGCACACACAGACTCACACACACACATGCACAAATGGTCAGCACACAGACACACAATGATTCGACACACACACACAAATACAAACACACAAAAACACATGCCCACAGGAGTAAAAAAAAGTGAATTATGAATCATTATATTTTCCATCACCATCATTGTTTTATCGTTCTACTCATGTTATTTATCTTCTTCTATCATCACCATCATATTCATCATCATAATGTGCAATGAAGGTTTTACATTATAACCCGCCCTCCCCCCATCTACACACACAGACACACACAACCACAAACACACACAAGCACAAACACACACACACACCCTCCAGCCGTGAATCAGGAAAGAGAAGTGTTCAGATCTTTATCAATACACCCTTAACACAGCTCCCCCTCCCCCAGAAACACAAATCCACTGATATCAGACAAACACACCCCAGCACAAAGAAACAGACCCAAGCTGAATCGAACCAAACTAACCCAAGTGAACTTAAAGGAATCAAACAGACATTTGTGTCACTTATGACCCTCCCCCTCCTGTCTCCCTCTTCTATCCCCCCCTTCTCCATCCCCTCCACCTCCTCTCTCCCTCCCACCTATCTTCTCTCTCCCTCCTCTGTCCCCTCGCACTTCCCCTCCTCTCTCCCTCCTCCCCCCTCCTCTCTCTTCCTCCTCTCTCCCTCTCCTCTCCCCCCTCCTCTCTCCCTCTCCTCTCCCCCCTCCTCTCTCCCCCCTCCCCCCTCCTCTCTCTTCCTCCTCTCTCCCTCTCCTCTCCCCCTCCTCTCTCCCTCCTCCCCCCTCCTCTCTTTCTTCTCTCTCCTTCCCCTCTCCCCTCTCCCCATCCTCCCCCCTCCTCTCTTTCTCCTCTCTCCTTCCCCACTCCCTTCTCTCCCCATCCTCCCCCCTCCTCTCTCTTCCTCCCCCCTCCCTCTCTTTCTTCCCCTTTCACCTTCTCGAACACTGGGATACAATACAGCAGAGGAGGAAATGTCCACTCATGAATTAAAAGCCATGCTGGCGCGTATGGGAGAGAGCAGAGAGCAAACAGAGTCTGGCAGTTAGTTGTGGGTTTCTTGCTTCCTTAAACCACAAAGAATATCCTGAGCAAGTACTAACTCTACAACATCCATTGCTCAACAGTGCAGCTCAGCAAGATCAGACAGGATTAGCATTTATGCTATCATAGGAGACGTGTAAGACTAGGTTAGACCAGGTTAGACCAGGTTAGACCAGGTTAGACCAGGTTAGACTAGGTTAGACTAGGTTAGACCGGGGTTAGCGTCCCTACAAACTTTCAATTCAAAGACCTAAGACATGTACAAGATGATCAGGAGCGGCATCCTACAGTGAAGTGGTACGATGTGGTGCCCTGGAGCCGTGCCAAGTGCTCACCCGGCAGAGACGCAAACACATGAAGGCGTTGACGTGACGACGCTGGTCCCTTACCTTGGAGGAAGAGGAGGGAGAGCACTCCCCCGGGAGCGGAGAGGAAGAGCAGGCGCTCTCCAGAGACCATGTCTGTGAGGTTTGACTATTCTGTTTCCTCCAAAAGACTGGTCATCCTGTCTGTTAAGACAGAGACAGAGAGAGAGAGAGAAGGCGGGGGTGGGGTAGACTTCCTCAGTCGGCGTGCTGCACAGTTCAAGTTTGAGGCAGTGGTGTCAGTGGCTCCTTGCGTGACACGTTCTGCTTATGGGAAGTGGAGTGCTGCTTCATGACAACCCTCATGTCTGTGTGTTCATGCGTGTGCATGTCTGTGTGTTCATGCGTGTGCATGTCTGTGTGTTCATGCGTGTGCATGTTAGTGTGTTCATGCGTGTGCATGTCTGTGTGTTCATGCGTGTGCATGTCAGTGTGTTCATGCGTGTGCATGTCTGTGTGTTCATGCGTGTGCATGTCTGTGTGTTCATGCGTGTGCATGTCAGTGTGTTCATGCGTGTGCATGTCTGTGTGTTCATGCGTGTGCATGTCTGTGTGTTCATGCGTGTGCATGTCTGTGTGTTCATGCGTGTGCATGTCAGTGTGTTCATGCGTGTGCATGTCTGTGTGTTCATGCGTGTGCATGTCTGTGTGTTCATGCGTGTGCATGTCAGTGTGTTCATGTGTGTGCATGTCTGTGTGTTCATGCGTGTGCATGCCTGTGTGTTCATGCGTGTGCATGTCTGTGTGGTCATGGGTGTGCATGTCTGTGTGGTCATGCGTGTGCATGTCTGTGTGTTCATGCGTGTGCATGTCTGTGTGTTCATGCGTGTGCATGTCTGTGTGGTCATGGGTGTGCATGTCTATGTGGTCATGCGTGTGCATGTCTGTGTGTTCATGCGTGGGCATGTCTGTGTGTTCATGCGTGTGCATGTCTGTGTGTTCATGCGTGTGCATGTCTGTGTGTTCATGCGTGTGCACGCGTGTAGACACTGCTTCTCACGCTCTCAGTCCTCGTGCACACAGCAAACGCTTCCATGAACGGTAAATGTTGCAGACGGCTACAAATGAGTTAGTACGTAACCACGGAGACACCAGGACCAGGAAGTGGAGCTTTCAGACTACCATACCCCCCCACCCACACACACACCCCCCCCACCCACCCTTGTTTCTGAGGGCACCGCCTCTTCCTGTTCTACACCGTGTTTCTCATGAAGTCAAAGGTTGTGGTCCTGTCATAGAAACCCCCCTCGCGTCAGAGTCAGTAACCTAGACCACGCCCACACTGGGCCTCCTCAGAACAGCCTCCACATAGACCACGCCCACACTGGGCCTCCTCAGAACAGCCTCCACCTAGACCCCCCACACCCTGGGCCTCCTCAGAACAGCCTCCACCTAGACCACGCCCACACTGGGCCTCCTCAGAACAGCCTCCACCTAGACCACGCCCACACTGGGCCTCATCAGAGCAGCCTCCACCTAGACCCCCCACACCCTGGGCCTCCTCAGAACAGCCTCCACTTAGACCAGACACACCCTGGGCCTCCTCAGAACAGCCTCCACCTAGACCACGCCCACACTGGGCCTCATCAGAACAGCCTCCACTTAGACCACGCCCACACTGGGCCTCATCAGAGCAGCCTCCACATAGACCAGACACACCCTGGGCCTCCTCAGAACAGCCTCCACCTAGACCCCTCACACCCTGGGCCTCCTTAGAACAGCCTCCACTTAGACCACGCCCACACTGGGCCTCATCAGAACAGCCTCCACCTAGACCAGACACTGGATGAAAGAGACACTAGGTTTCCATGACTATTAAACGCTAGGCTATTTTTTCCTCACAACAGTCTGGTTGTGGTCCGACCCGAAAACAAAAGCGACCTACGCGTTGTCGTGTCAACCCACAGCAATGCTGGAACCACAAAGCAAACAGCAGCACCTATGACATGGTCGAGTGGTACTTTCTTTCTTTTTCCTTGACAAAAAACTTCTTAGGGTGAAAATATTGAAGTAAACAACTGCCAGTGACCTCTTTTAGTGGCTGTGAGATTTTGACTTTAACACTAGACCAGCCAAACTGTAGACATAAGATGGAACATGTAAAGTTTCATCAGCTCAAGACTTCCACTTGATAAACTTTCTTATCTCCAAAAAGTATTTTTTTTAACCAAAGTAACAGTTTGTAGAACCTTTCCATATCTTATTACTGAAACCACTACTGGTCAGTATGCACGTAAATTCAATTTACAACAACTATGCATCAAGGAGTTTGTTGAAAAAGGAGAAGTGAGTGAATAGGGAGAGGTCTATGACACAGGAAGGTTCTGGAACTGCTTTCAGAGAGAAGTGATGACGGGGCAGAACAGAAACAAGACATTTCTCACAGCAGGACTGCAGACCATCTGAGAGTAACAGGGGGTCACACAAGGTCTGTTTTCAGGTTCATCTAAGCTGCCTGTGATGTCATAGACCATCATCGTATACATCAACTGAGGGAGTAGTCATCAGCCGTTTAGACTGTATCAGTGAGACTGTCTAGTTGATCAGATTAGCTGACAAAGAGCTGCATTATAGATATCAGGCCTTAGGTAGCAATACATACATTATTTATGGGTATATAAATAGTACTTTTTTCATTGATGATATGATTCTTCCACTACATCACAGCTACGTCCGCCTACTGTAATGGTTATAGTAAAACTTCAGCAATGGACACAGTCACTGTGAAACTAGATTTAATACAGTTGATCATGGAAGTTAAAAAACAGTGACAATGATGGACATAGCACACCAATCGTGTTCTTAATGATGGAAAATGTTTTTTTGGAACAACCTCATCATGGATAAAATTTGTAAAACAATTATTCAAACAGAGACTTTGAAGAAAGGTCAATAAATGTTTTATTAATACATTAAACTGGGCAGTAAAGAAGCACATATCAAAAATATTCTATCAACACATATCCCCCAAAAAATTGACTAACTTTATGTTAAAAATGCTTTAAAATGCAGCATAAAAATAAAGACACCTATATGATAAAGACACTTTCAATTCATTGAGTTGCATGAAATCCTCCAAGTTCCAAAACATTACACTAAGCAGCTACATCACACAGGTTGCTAAGCTATTATTCACATCAAACAGATGTGTGTGGGTCTGTGTGTGTATGTGAGTCTGTGTGCATGTGAGTGTGTGTGTGTGCCTGTCAGTGTGTGTGTAAATGTTATATGTGTTTACGTGAGTGCATTTCCTGACGTGTCGGTTCATGAATATGTACCTGTCTTTGTGTGTAAAAAAACTACCTCAACACAGACACGTACACTGTCATGACAACAAAACGCCAGTAAACAGACTGTCCAGGGAGGACCCCTCCCCCTGTCTTCACTGCAGAGTAGACAGCATCCAGGGAGGACCCCTCACCCTGTCTTCACTGCAGAGTAGACAGCATCCAGGGAGGACCCCTCACCCTGTCTTCACTGCAGAGTAGACAGTATCCAGGGAGGACCCCTCACCCTGTCTTCACTGCAGAGTAGACAGTATCCAGGGAGAACTCCTCACCCTGTCTTCACTGCAGAGTAGACAGCATCCAGGGAGGACCCCTCACCCTGTCTTCACTGCAGAGTAGACAGTATCCAGGGAGGACCCCTCACCCTGTCTTCACTGCAGAGTAGACAGTATCCAGGGAGGACCCCTCACCCTGTCTTCACTGCAGAGTAGACAGCATCCAGGGAGGACCCCTCACCCTGTCTTCACTGCAGAGCAGACAGCATCCGGCTCCCTGGTGGTCAACATGTCTGCAGGACAGATCACACGGGACAGAGAGCTGCTTAACAAGAATATATTTGTTATAGAAGGTTAAAATAATATGATAGTAGTAGTCTTTGTTTTTCACAGTATGTGAATCCTCTATCCTCTCTGTTGCCTCCCTAAGTTGTGATAGCGTAGGTGTCTATCTCTCTCATCATCTCTCTCTCATTCATTCACTCACTTTATTCACTCATTCACAACTCTCACTGTCAGGGATGAGAGGGTTGTAAAGGAGAGAACTGAGGGGTAATCACCTGATTTCTTTTTGGCTTTCTTGCCCTTTAAGTCAACCTGGGCATAGGTCACGTCATCTGCTTTAGCGTCACCTAGTGACCAACACAGGAAACAAAACACTCACTCTCAGCCATGGGCCACGATATGATTGGTTGCGGGGCTCTGATTGGCTGCCTGTTTCCAATCTGAGCCAGGATTGGTGCTCTGGAGCTGGGACAACTACTCTAGACTGGTCTTTGATATGTGCTTGATAAAGTGGTGTTTGCATTATATTTCTACACTTTGCTTGTCTATTGTGTATCATGTCTCCATGGTGATATAATTATGTCCAACAAACTGCAGCATACTGAGACGCTTGCATCTAACTCCACTACTCAGAAAAAACACTGTGGTGACAGGAGGATATTACATCACTTTTTCCACGTTCTGGCAGTCAAAATGACATTGCGTGAACGCGCAGGATTTCTTCATGTCTGCTTCATGTCTGTTTCTGCCTTCTGTTGAGAAAATGAAGGACAGCCTTACCAGAGGAAGGTCCTGTGGCCGCATTGGAATAAATAGTGTCTTCCTCTGATTCTGCTTGCTTTCCTAAAGAGCAACATAAACATGTAAAAAAACAAACTGTAATTTTTAACAATAAGTTACTTGTTATACATACATTATAGACCATCAGGTGTATGTGATGCTAAAAAGTAGATCGTTGGAAAACTGTATTAGACGGAAGACGGCTTGTTAACGGTGATACTGGCACCTGTAGGAAACAGCTGATTACAATCACCTGTCTTTCTCTTGGGTTTTTTCATCTTTTTGAGCTCAATCTTGGCGTAGGTCAGGTCACTTGGTCCAGCGCCAACTACAGACCAACAAAGAAAACAAAACACTCTCTGTCATCCACGGGCCACGATATGATTGGCTAAAAGACTGGTTGTGGGGCTCTGATTGGCTTCCTGCTTCCAATCTAAGCCCTGATTGGTGCTCTGGAGCTGGGACAACTACTCTAGATTGGTCTTTAATATGTGCTTGATAAAGTGGTGTTTGCATTATATTTCTACACTTTGCTTGTCTATTGTGTATCACGTCTCCATGGTGATATATTTATTTCCGACAAACTGAAGCACACCAAGAAACTTGCATCTCACTCCACAACTCAGGAAAAACACTGTGGCAACAGGATGATATGACATCACTATTTTCATGTTCTGTGAATGGCACTGAAAATGAAATTGCGTCAACGCACAGGATTTCTTCAAGTCCTTCAGTTTCTGCCTTCTGTTGAGAAAATTAGTATTATTATTATCGATCTTATATAGCGCTTTCTACTACTCAAAGTCGCTTCACAGAGTCCAGTATTCATTCAGACACAGTCAAAGTGGTGGTGGTAAGCTACCTCTGTAGCCACAGCTGCCCTGGGGCAGACTGACAGAAGCATGGCAGCTAATCAGCATCTACGGCCCCCCCGACCTCCACCAACATTCATACAATGATGGAAACCCACACAGGCACGGGGAGAACATGTAAACTCCACACAGAAAGGACCTGGAGCGACCGGGGTTTGAACCAGGGACCTTCTTGCTGTGAGGCAACGGTGCTAACCACTGAGCCACCGTGCTGGACCAAAAAAAAATTGACCTTACCAGAGGAAGGTCCTGTGGCCACATTGGAATAAATGGTGTCTTCCTCTGATTCTGCTTGCTTTCCTAAAGAGCAACATAAACATGTAAAAAACAAACCATTTTGTCATTTTAAACATGAAGCTGCGTGTTATACATACACTATAGACCATCAGGTGTATGTGATGCTAAAAGGTAAATCACTGGCAAACTGTATTAGACGGCTTGTTAACAGTGATACTAGCACCTGTATGAAACAGCTGATTACAATCACCTGTCTTTCTCTTGGGTTTTTTCATCTTTTTGAGCTCAATCTGGGCGTAGGTCAGGTGACTTGGTCCGGCCTCCACACCTTGAGCATGAACAGCACACACAGACCACAGTGACTCTGCTGGGAAACTAGGACAGGATTCATACATGATACTCATGACAACTAACTCATAAATGACGCTTTGTGACAGGATTCATACATGATACTCATGACAACTAACTCATAGATGACGCTTTGTGACTGGATCGTTACTGGAGGAGTCCACTCCTCCCAGTGAGACGTCTCTCATCTTCATGTCAAATGTTCCACACAGGCTTCCATAGGGTTTCTGATGTTTAAAATGATTCATAATGTTGCACCCCGTCCTCCTGGAGGATGCCTGGTCTGTCCTGGCAGTGTGGTACCAGTAGGACTAGACCATCTACTAGGTATCACATCATCATACTGTCCTGGCAGTGTGGTACCAGTAGGACTACACCATCTACTAGGTCTAACATAATTCTATCTCACATTGATGGACTTGTGTGTTGTGTGTTTATGTTGTGTGTTTATGTTGTCACAACAACAAGTGTGTAAAATATGTTGTCAAGGCCATCTGCTGGTCGGCAGGGAGAGAGTTAGAGATATGCATAAAGGAAAATCTATTCTTGAATGATAATTGTTATTTTTGTGCAATCTAAAACACTGCATTCTGCATGGCGTATGTAGAGAGAATGTGATTGGCTAACACTGACCTTGCCCATGGTGCAGAAGGGCGTTTCCACCAGGAGCTTGGTTCTGATTGGTTATCTGGACCCCATCTAAGACACGTTTGGTACTTTGTGCCTGGGAGGATCTATAAACAAAATAATTAGTATAAGAGGTGAGGACTACTACTAACGTCACATTATAATCAGCCTATAAAAACATTCCTATAGATATGATCCTGTTTTCTTTTCTTTTGAGTCTTAGTGTCTAACTTAGTGAGCCAACTATGTAGGGTACAAAGTTTAGTCTACAAATGTAATGTCTCTGTCAGCAGTGATGGTTGAGAGAGATGGGTGGTTTACTCACATAGATGCCCCACTAGACTGAGCACCTGCAACACAAAACACATCCAACGCTTCAATTACAGTCTTTCTAAATTATATTGATGGAGTTAAAATGAGGTTGTGTATTTAATCACTGGACCAGGAAGAGGAGGAAGACGTTTTAACAACCTTCTCACCTTTGAACTTTCGCCAGCCTAGTAACATCAGTATGAGGAGAAACAGTAAAACACCAGTAACAACCAGTCCCACCATCAATCCTACAGAAGAGGAGGGAACTGCACCAGGAGAGACACAACACCTCATTAATGCTGGAGAGAGACACAACACCTCACTAATGCTGGAGAGACAGACGCAACAACATACTAATACTGGAGAGACGTACAGAAACATTATACTTGAACGGGTTTGCTGTTGGAACGACCTGACTTAGGAAGGACAGACTTTCAAACAGATTCACTCAAAACTCGTCGACTCACCTCTCACCAGCAGCCAGCTCTGTGAGGATTCTTCCCTGTCAGAGTATGTACACTTGTAGAGGCCTTTGTCTGACTGGGATACTGCAGGGATGGTCATCTCTCCTGTGGTCTCCTTCCTGATCAGGTTACCATCTTTGTAGAAGTCTACCTCGGGGCTTGATGGAGGAGTCTTGTGTCTGCAGCGCAGAGTCACAGAGTCTCCCTCAGTGACAGGGTGGACAGGACTCTCCAGGATCACAGAGCCAACTGGAAATCAGAAGGTTTCAATGGAGTTTAAAGTCATGTTCATAAAAATGTCCCAATTGAACACTATTTAGTATCATGAACGCACCATGTACTGTGATGTTGACAGCATTACTGTCCTCTCCTGAGCCAGACTCACACCAGAACACTCCACTGTGCTCTACGTTTAAGGGCTCAATGGTGCAGGTGGATGGACTGACAGATGAACACACAGTATACAGCTCACTGCCTGAGTACCTCCTCAGTGTCCATCCAGTAGAGTTCCCCTTCAGCTCACAGCTCAGAGAGACAGACTCAGACACAAGCTGCTGAGATCTGTTGGTGCTTACACTGAGAGACACTGAGGAATGCAGATCTGATGGGAGAAAGAGAGAAAGAGAAAGAGGATTCAGGATTCGACCCATATACATACAGATGAACGTCTGGTCAGACAAACAAACACAGCATGAACTTACCTCCAGACCAGTGAAACTGTGGATTACTGTAGTCAGAGTAGTAGACTGTCTCTCCTCTCCCAGCTCTACACATATATCCTGCTGTGTGAGAGGGAGCAGCTAGCTGCAGAGTGGAGGAGTTCCCTGTAGTCTGCTCACGGTCAGAGAGGAGCTCTACAGAGTAGGGCTGGTCTGGTAGAGAGGGAGCAGCTCTGTAGAAGGAAAAGCTCCAGCCTGTAGATGAGTCTCCAACCTCACAGCTCAGAGTCACTGAGTCTCCAGGATTCAGCCACGAGGGAGACACTCTCAGGACTGGCTGGGGACGATCTGGGAGGACAACATGTAAATACATTTTCAAATCAATGTGGCAAATAATGTTTGTTTAAAGTAAACGTGATGGAACCTGACTTACTTTTAACTGTCAGTTTGACAGCAGAACTCATCACTGAATGGTCTTTTCCACGTTGACCTCTACACTTGTAGTCACCACTGTAAGACTCCTCAGCACTGATTATCTTGTATTCCTGTTCTGTCCATCCTGGGGTAGAGTCTCCAGGTCTCCACCATTCATACTCCCAGTCTGTGTCCTCTGTCCCCTGTATGTCACACCTGAGGGTGACACTCTCCCCTCTGAATATCTGAATCCAGTTGGGCCTCAGAGTCACAGAAGCATAGGGCCTCGCTGTTCAAACACACAGAACATGATCACACAGCATTACAGACAAAAGTCATTAGTCATTATTATCACCATACTGTCAACTAGAGATTCATAAAATACAATTCAAATAAATGAATACCACCGTTTCTTACAATTATATAATGTCCGTTATTAGACAACGTATAGTTTCGCATTTGACATATTACACTGTATGATGAGAAACTGTACTAGACTCACCAGTAACATTAATATGGACTGGGCTGCTGTACTGGGTGTAAAAGTCTGTGTATCCCCTCTCCCCTCTGCACCAGAACTGACCCCCCTCTGACACACTTGCAGGGGTGAAAGAGTAGGGTGACCAATAAGAAGAGGCCACATGGTCAGAGTCTGTGGTGTGTCTGTACCAGTAAAACCACCACCAAGAGGAACCTTCCACAGTGCAGGTCAGAGTCACTCTGGCACCTGTATAGATGTCTGTCTTGTCAGACTGAAGCGTGGCTGTTGGCACATAATCTGTATAAATTGATAAAACATGATGGTATTAGGGACAATGCACACTGATCAACAGCAAAAACTGTAAGTGCACCAGAGTTAGCCAGAGAGGCTAATTATAATCTGCTGTCCCCAGCCAGATGTTTCAAGGCAGCCTAAAATGACAAAATATCAAATAACATACTAAGGTTAAAATAAGTCAATAAACATACAGTAACGTAGACACACCCAGTTCACATATAAACAACAGCAAAGTGTACCTACAGTACAAGCACATATGAGGCACATGACATACATCTGAGACACATGACATACATCAACACGACAAACACACATATAAGCAGACAGTACATCAATGCTTGCATACCTGGTTGGCAACAAGCCATTCCTTAAGGCTATGTTTGAATGTTTTGTATGTGTCTTTTGTGCGTATGTGTGACGGCAGAGCATTCCAAGTATGTGCTTTAACGTTTGCTCAATTTACAGAAAATGCTGATTTTTTAAAAGAGCTAGACCTATATGAAATAATACAATCACCTCTTGAAGCAGATCTGGTGTGTCTGCCACTCTGAGTGCGCTGTTTAATAAAATCACTAAGCGGAGGTGAAGCCGTACCATAAAACATTTTAAAAACTAAACACACATCAGTGAAGTTTCTCCCATTTCAACTCATTAAGATATGAAGTTGTGGTTCTTTCATTTAGTCTTTTCTTTGTCTCATTACCAGAACAACTTTGATTAAAAACAACTAGGACATGCTTCCCTCCACCATCTACAGTAAGAACATCTGGATATCTCATGACAAAATACTGACAATTACATGAATATTACACAAATACATACCTTCACACACACACACAAACACACACACACACACACACACATACACACACACACACAGACACACCCCCACAAACAAAAATTACCTTTCACTGTCATACTGATGGAATCACTCTGTACTGTGGATATGGATCTGGACGGTATCACTCCTGTACACCAGTAGTGAGCCTGATCAGATGATTCTACTTTACTGATAGTGAGGGAGTCTCCAGATATCCTGTGTCTACCAGACTGCTTCACTCTGATATCTGTTCTGTCTTTGTACCACCTGTAGCTCCAGGCCAGACCAGACTCCACTGAACACTTCAGAGAGACTGTCTCTCCATGGTAGACAGGGTTTGGAGTCACAGTCAGAGTAGCTTTAGGGAGGGCTGAGGACAACAGAGATGAATTAAAGAAAATGATGCATACCATCTGAAGTAATACAGTTCCATGATATCCAGATATTGACAATGTGAATGTGTCTGACAGGGAGATCAAATATCTATTAGCTGATGTGTTCTGCTGTCAGTAGTCTAGTTAACCCACCTGTAACAGGTATAGATGAGGGAGCACTAAACTGTGAATCCTGGGGTCGACCACTCCCCCTCCCCCTACAGCTGTGCTGAACACCGTATTGATCCAGTTTGATGGAGCAGGTTTTCTTGGTACAATCTTTATAATCGTTATTATTTATCATCCAGAAGTAGTAGTTCCAGTCTTCATACTGTGATATGTCGCACTGCAGAGTGACTGTGTCTCCAGGATAGTGAGGAGCAGGAGGAGAGAGGATGTTCACTGTTGCTGTGGGCAGAGCTGTGGACACACAAGACACATGACAGTAACAGTAACTATTAAAATACAGGTTCAGTTGTAGATGCTGAATATTCGAGTAAATGTCAAGATATTATGTTTGCCTGGTTCAGTTCTCAAATGATGATCAAGCACACAAATATGAACACAGTCTGATCTTTACTTTTAAAAACTCACATAACTCACCATAAACATAAAGATATGTTGAATCACTGTCCGTTGAAAATAGGGATCTTAACTCTCCTCTACACCTGTATGAACCCTGATCATATGATTCTACTTTACTGATGGTGAGGGAGTCTCCAGATATCCAGTGTCTACCAGACTGCTCCACTCTGATCTCTGGTCTGCCTTTGTACCACCTGTAGCTCCAGGCAGGACCAGACTCCACTGAACACTTCAGAGAGACTGTCTCTCCGTGGTAGACAGGGTTTGTCACAGTCAGAGTAGCTTTAGGGAGGGCTGAGGACAACAAAGATGAATTAAAGAAAATGATGCATACCATCTGAAGTAATACAGTTCCATGATGTCCAGATATTGACAATGTGAATGTGTCTGACAGGGAGATCAAATATCTAGTAGCTGATGTGTTCTGCTGTCAGTAGTCCAGTTAACCCACCTGTAACAGGTATAGATGAGGTAGCACTACGCTGTGAATCCTGGGGTCGACCACTCCTCATCCTCCTCCCTTCACAGCTGTATTGAACATTGTTGTGATCCAGTTTGATGGAGCAGGTTTTACTGGTGAAATCTTTATAGTACTGGCCATTCATGTACCAGAAGTAGTAGTTCCAGTCTTCATACTGTGATATGTCACACTGCAGAGTGACTGTGTCTCCAGGATAGAGAGGAGCAGGAGGAGAGAGGATGTTCACTGTTGCTGTGGGCAGAGCTGTGGACACACAAGACACATGACAGTAACAGTAGGAGTATCTGTTAGTTACTGGTTCTGTTACAATGTAATGAAAAGCTTCCTGATGTTCACAAGGTCTAGCAGCTGATGTTTATGCTGTCAGTAGTCTAGTTAACCCACCTGTAATTGTTATAGATATGTCAGGACTCTGCTGTGAAGTCTGGGATTGACCACTCCTCCTCCCACTACAGCTGTACCTCACTGTGGCATGACCCAGGGTGAAGGAGCAGGTTTTACTGGTACGACCATTATATTTCTGGCCATTTATGAACCAGATGTAGGAGCTCCAGTCTTCATTCTCTAATATGTCACACTGCAGACTGACTACTTCTCCAGAATAGTGAGGAGCAGGAGGAGAGAGGATGTTCACTGTTGCTGTGGGCAGAGCTGTGGACACACAAGACACATGACAGTAACAGTAACTATTAGAATACAGGATCAATTGTAAACTACATATTCCAGTAAATGTAAAGATATTAAGTTTGCCCGGTTCAGTTCTCAAATGATGATCATGCATACTCCTGGCATTCTCTAATCCCTGCTCTCCTCTCTGTCCCCCCCCCACACATTCCCTGTGGTGTGGGGGGTTTGAGCTGTCAGGACCTGCTTGGTCGTCGGTCTGCCAACGCTGAACCAGGTCGTCACCCGGAATCCAGTCTCCATGACGGCCAACAGCGAGTTTCCCGGTCCCATCCAACGTCTATAAAGCCGAACAATGGATTTTGGTGTTTCAAAACCCATTGACACTGTATGACTATGTTTAGCTTGTGTTCTGCTCCTCTCTCTTACCAACCGTCTCTGGAGGAGGGGATCCCTCTCTGAATTGCTCCTCCCAAGGTTTCTTCCATTTTTTCTCCCGGTGGGAGTTTTTCTGGGAGTTTTTCCTTGTCTTCCTTGAGGGTTTAGGTTGGTTGAGGGGCAGTTCTATGGGCGCATGTGAAGCCCTCTGTGACATGCTTGCGTGTAAAAAGGGCTATACAAATAAATTTGATTTGATTTGATTTGACATACAAAATATGAACACAGTCTTATCTTTACTTTTAACAACTCTCATAACTCACCATTAACATGAAGATATTGTAAATCGGGGGGTACTATGGAGCACGGAAAGGAGTAGACGTGTCCCCTTAAAACTCTGAGATCATGTGACTTAAATACACTTTTTACTGTACTGTTTTTCACAAAATCAATCCGAAACAATTTTAGACGAACTGGGGAAACTTTCTAGATGTCTTTTTTTGTTTTTTGACCGTACGCTCAGCCTAAGCCAAAGCAAGACTCCACGAGGGCAGGCCGTAAAACACAGCTCTCTGCTACACCGACAATGGAGGAAGCTAACGTTGGTAACCCCCTTGATGCTCCTACAAGCCAGGAAGGATGCCCTTAAGAGTGACATATTCAGAGGATATTGTAATTTGCTGACTCTTGAAAATCTGGATATCTCATGACATACACACACACCCATACTAACACACATACTAACTAACACAGACACACCCATACTAACACACATACTAACACACAGACACACCCAGGGACGGACTGGGGGAACAAAGTGTCCTGGGAGTTACTGTCAGACCGGCCCACTCAGTACACGGCGCGTTGCCCACTCAATGCATTGCACGTATCGACCAATCAGTGGCCTACTTGGAAAAATACCCATACACTTAACATTATTTTGGATGATTACAAAAAAATGACCATCCCAACCCCGTCGGCCACCGGGGATTCCCCCGGTATCCCCTGGTATCCACGATGGCCAGTCCGCCCATGGACACACCACCACAAACAAAGATTACCTTTCACTGTGATACTGATGGAATCACTCTGTAATGTTGATATGGATCTGGACGGTATCTCTCCTGTACACCAGTATTGATCCTGATCAGATGATTCTACTTTACTGATGGTGAGGGAGTCTCCAGATATCCAGTGTCTACCAGACTGCTCCACTCTGATCTCTGGTCTGTCTTTGTACCACCTGTAGCTCCAGGCAGGACCAGACTCCACTGAACACTTCAGAGAGACTGTCTCTCCGTGGTAGACAGGGTTTGGAGTCACAGTCAGAGTAGCTTTAGGGACGGCTGAGGACAACAGAGATGAATGAAATGAAAATGAAACATACCATATAAAGTAATACAGTTCCATGATATCCAGATATTGACAATGTGTATGTTTGACAGGGAGATCAAAGATCTAGTAGCTGATGTGTTCTGCTGTCAGTAGTCTAGTTAACCCACCTGTAACAGTTATAGATGAGGGAGCACTACGCTGTGAAGACTGGGGTCGACCACTCCTCCTCCCCGCACAGCTGTACTGATAATTGTTGTGAACCAGTTTGATGGAGCAGGTTTTACTGGTACAATCTTCATACTTCTGATCATTCATGTACCAGAAGTAGTCATTCCAGTCTTCATACTGTGATATGTCACACTGCAGAGTGACTGTGTCTCCAGGATAGAGAGGATCAGGAGGAGAGAGGATGTTCACTGTTGCTGTGGGCAGAGCTGTGGACACACAAGACACATGACAGCAACAGTAGCTATTAGAATACAGGTTCAGTTATAATACTGAATATTTCAGTAAATGTCAATATATTAAGTTAGCCTGGTTAAGTTCTCAAATGATGATCATGCGTACAAAACATGAACACAGTCTGACCTTTACTTTTAACAACTCCCATAACTAACCATTAACATGAAGATATTGTAAATCGGGGGGCGCTATAGAGCACGGAAGGGAGTAGACGTGTCCCCTTACAGCTCTAAGATCATGTGACTTAAATACACTTTTTACTGTACTGTTTTTCACAAAATCAATCCGAAACAATTTTAGACAAACTGGGGAAACTTTCTAGATGTCTTTTTTTGTTTTTTGACCGTACGCTCAGCCTAAGCCAAAGCAAGACTCCACGAGGGCAGGCCGTAAAACACAGCACTCTGCTACACCGACAATGGAGGAAGCTAACGTTGGTAACCCCCTTGATGCTCCTACAAGCCAGGAAGGATGCCCTTAAGAGTGACATATTCAGAGGATATTGTAATTTGCTGACTCTTGAAAATCTGGATATCTCATGACATACACACACACCCATACTAACACACATACTAACACACAGACACACCCAGGGACGGACTGGGGGAACAAAGTGTCCTGGGAGTTACTGTCAGACCGGCCCACTCAGTACACGGCGCGTTGCCCACTCAATGCATCGCACGTATCGACCAATCAGTGGCCTACTTGGAAAAATACCCATACACTTAACATTATTTTGGATGATTACAAAAAAATGACCATCCCAACCCCGTCGGCCACCGGGGATTCCCCCGGTATCCCCTGGTATCCACGATGGCCAGTCCGCCCATGGACACACCACCACAAACAAAGATTACCTTTCACTGTGATACTGATGGAATCACTCTGTAATGTTGATATGGATCTGGACTGTATCTCTCCTGTACACCAGTATTGATCCTGATCAGATGATTCTACTTTACTGATGGTGAGGGAGTCTCCAGATATCCAGTGTCTACCAGACTGCTCCACTCTGATCTCTGTTCCGTCTTTGTACCACCTGTAGCTCCAGGCAGGACCAGACTCCACTGAACACTTCAGAGAGACTGTCTCTCCGTGGTAGACAGGGTTTGGAGTCACAGTCAGAGTAGCTTTAGGGACGGCTGAGGACAACAGAGATGAATTAAATGAAAATGAAACATACCATATAAAGTAATACAGTTCCATGATGTCCAGATATTGACAATGTGTATGTTTGACAGGGAGATCAAAGATCTAGTAGCTGATGTGTTCTGCTGTCAGTAGTCTAGTTAACCCACCTGTAACAGTTATAAATGAGGGAGCACTACGCTGTGAATCCTGTGGTCGACCACTCCTCCTCCCCGCACAGCTGTACTGATAATTGTTGTGAACCAGTTTGATGGAGCAGGTTTTACTGGTACAATCTTCATACTTCTGATCATTCATGTACCAGAAGTAGTAGTTCCAGTCTTCATACTGTGATATGTCACACTGCAGAGTGACTGTGTCTCCAGGATAGAGAGGATCAGGAGGAGAGAGGATGTTCACTGTTGCTGTGGGCGGAGCTGTGGACACACAAGACACATGACAGTAAAAGTAGGAGTATCTGTCAGTTACTGGTTCTGTTACAAACACTTCTCAGCAGGGTCGGACTGGGACCGAAAAATACCCCGGGACTTTGAAACGCAGACCGGCCCGCGACCGTGTACAGTTGCTTTATACAAATAGGCTATATAATAATAAAGTATAATGCAGTGCTATCAAAGACTGTTAACAAAATGAGATCTTATACACTATATTAAAATGAATATGGAAATTCTCCCTGACTTTCTTTTTCCTTACTTCTCTCCGTTTCTGCATCTGCTTTTTGATGTTGCAAAAGAATAATAATCAGTTAACTATAGTCAATAATGAAAATCAATTCAACAAACTAATTTCCATATAATAACCCAGTTAACATATAGTCTACTGTGCAGAGTTGCATTGCTGCACCTGTCGTAGTCTCTCCACTGGACCCATTCACAGCAGCCTCCATCTCTTGATCCGTGTCACCTGTGGCTGCTTTAATACACAGAACAAATAAGATCATTGCATTTCATCCACATAGCAAATTTAATATTTAAAGCCCAAAAAAACATGTTGTGCATATTTAAAAGAGTGCCTTTTTCGCTTGGCCATTGCTTTTCCTTTATTTAAAATATTTATCCTATATATTGGATAACAGTAATACCAAATGTATACTGTTTTTAGAAAAATAAAAACAATATGGTTTGGATATTTGAATTTTCTAAATGTCGACAATGCTTGCACCTGCCGCCTCTGGTAGGCTACTGCCGCATCTTCAGGCTGCAGACTCTCTCTCACTTAGCTTGGCTTTGCTTAAGCTTTATTCAATGTCTTTACATTTTGCAAGAGTGCCCGTAATTATTTGTCTCTCGCTTTTTCCGTTTTAATTAATTTAATATGATTTGACAAGGAAGAGAAGTTTCAGTAGCCAAAAAAGAAAGGAAAGTTTGAGAGGCAGTCAGACACAGAAGTTCATTATTGGTTTGATCCAGTATCGTACTGTACGGCACTTTACTGTGTTTCAACCAACCTTGAGTGTTTCCAGAGATGAGGAGAGCACTCAGCACTACAACCAAGTCAGAGAGAAGCATCTCATTAGGTCAAATACATGTTTTAAAATCAACGTAACAATGTAGGAACCCCCCCTTTCACTCACATATAAATCACATGCACACACGGACATACAGACATGCATACAAACATAGACACACACACAGACATGCCCCGTGTGTCTACACACATATGTTGAGTAAATCATAACAGAGTAGAATGTGGGTACTCACAGAGCAGCACACAAGGTGAGGTGAGCCCCATCCTCTCCTGCTATCCAGTGTGAGAGTCTCTGAACCACAAAGTTTATTCTGATCACAACACTTCCACTTCCTACAAACTGAGGCAGCACACTTCTCTGCTGCTAGAAATATAGAAGGAGAGAATGGGGAGGGGGGGTGAGAGAGAGAGAGAGAGAGAGAGAGAGAGAGAGAGAGAGAGAGAGAGAGAGAGAGAGAGAGAAAAGGGAGAGATGAACATGACTTCATGAAAATTACGTACATACAAACATGCATACAAACATAGACACACACACAGACATGCCCCGTGTGTCTACACACACATATTGAGTACATCATAACAGAGTAGAATGTGGGTACTCACAGAGCATCACACAAGGTGAGGTGAGCCCCATCCTCTCCTGCTATCCTGCTATCAACGTTTATTCTGATCACAACACTTCCTACAAACTGAGGCAGCACACTTCTCTGATGCTAGAAATACAGAAGGAGAGAACTGGGAGGGGAGGGGGAGGGAGAGAGAGAACTGGAAGGGGAGGGAGAGAGAGAGAACTGGGAGGGGAGGGAGAGAGAGAACTGGAAGGGGAGGGAGAGAGAGAGAACTGGGAGGGGAGAGAGAGAACTGGGAGGGGAGGGAGAGAGAGAGAGAGAGAGAGAGCGAGAGAGAAAGGGGAGCTGAACAGAGAATGGAGAGATAAAGATAGAAAAAGAGTTACAATATTAGACGAGCTTTCAAGGGTGTTCACGCGTCTATGTTGCTTCAGTCCATTAATTATTACAGCGTTGGCAGGGCTACTTGGTTGGCGTTGCCTTTTCAGCATGAGAAATACAAGGTGTGGCGTGAGAGCGAGTGAACTGGTTGAAATGCGTGTCTCACGGCCAATACGTGAGAGTTGGCAGCCTTGAAGAAACTACAGGGACTGTGTCATAAACCTTCAGGGCTACAGAATGACGTCATGAAAATAAATGAAATAATGAATTTCAAGTTCTTATTTCCTTTGTAGTTATTTCATCTTTACAGAAAAACTGGACGGAGAGAGAACTCAGAAGTGTGAGAACACAGACATGGGATGAATGTTGTTGCCTGCAGTAGGGATGGAGATGGAGAGATCAATTTCAGAGACAACAGTTGAGGATGACTGCCACTGTATGTAGAGGTGGCAGATACAACTGGAGGCCTGCACAGTGTCCTTACCAGCAAACGCTGCCTTGAGAGACGAGGCACAGGAAGATTTCAAACAGGAAATGTTGAGACAACACCAGCACTGAGATGCTGATAGAAATACAACACATTATTTCACATATGCAGAAAGGAAAATGAAGAAATCTTACAACTTTCCAATATTTCTCAATCAACTCAAACGTTCAAGATGTGATTCTATCTGCGTCTCTTTCAGCTTAAATGTTTATTTGTAGGTGTCATCGTCACGTGACAAAAAACTGCCCTGCAAAACGTGCCCAGCATTTGTTACTGTAATGACCCCTTCCACATGTGTTTGTTGTGTTTGTGTGTGTACTTCCTGTGTTCAGGTAATGAGGTCCCCATTCTCTTCATGTGAGTGTGCAGCAGGAACCTACATTTGCAACACCGCTTGATGTTGTTAATAGGTACTTCAACAGAAATATGTTGAAACTGTAAGGAAATTACTTAAAAACTTAACGGAGTTCGATTAACTGAAGTTCAGGAGGAAAAACTCATACGCATCAGTCCTGTTAAAGCACTGAAGTTCTGGAAGTGGCGGCGGAGAAAGATGCGAGCGAAGCCATTCGGTTTGTTTTGGCAATGCTGCCGAATATCCATAAGTTAAAGCTGGAGCAAGAACAATCTTTGCTGAGTTTAGTTGGTGGTGATGATGTCGTGGCTCTCCTCCCCACGGGGTTCGGGAAAAGTTAGATTTTTCAGCTAGCTCCGTTAGTGGTGAAGGAGTTGGCTAAGGCGAACGCTAGTGATTGGTTATGGCAGATCCAGAGTGGTTCTGGGCAGATCCAATCGTTTTAAACTTCAACCGTGTGCACCCGCCTTCAAGGAACGCTTGTCAATGGGGCGAGCCCATGCAGACTCTGTACAAAATGAAATGTAGAGAGTCTGGTAGGACCAGGCTAGTCATGCCCTTCCTTCCAGCCCACTAGTCACCTACATTTCATTTTGTACAGAGTCTGCATGGGCTCGCCCCATTGACAAGCGAAACAAGAGTGGATGTGTCCTGAGTCACCACGGACTCTGGACACGTCCACTCTTGTTTCTGGTTCCACCATCTACGCCTTTGCCCAATTCTAACCCAGACGAGGCGTGGGTGAAGATACAAGACATGAAATGTTGAGGCACTACTAGTAGGCTAATTATATTTGAGTACAGATCAGTAGATAAGTGAAAACAAGACATTCTTTAGCAATCTCCCCCTCTTTCCGAAAAATGTGTACATGTGCAAAGAATTCCGATTGCAACATCCTGGACAAAAATCCTCCATCAGAATCATCAAATTGGGACCATTGGAGGAGTCATCTCCAAAGGTTAACTTAAATCTGTTCATTTATCATTAGTTATGACTCGCTTTTTGAACTTATGATGATTTATCAGTAATTGTTCTTTCCACAAAGGAGTTACTCAAATCATAGTAGAAACTCCAAATATGGTCAGCGTAGCAGTGCTATATATTCAGTATTGAAAAGAGCAGTATAACAAAGCAAATGGAAGCTTGTGGCAAGGATACTGGAGTTTATATTTGGCATATTTTTTAAGAACCAACTTACGTAGAATCAAGTCACAGAAACATGAAACACATAGATATACTATGTACAGTTACATATGATACATAAGCTGAATAAGTACTAGAATCATTAAACATTTTAACACTGTTAGTTACTACAGATTGTGGTTTTACTGCAGCAACACGATGCACTTGTAATGCGAAGTGGTTTTAGGTTTCTAGGTAAGAAACCGTAAAACAAGCGTTACTACAGTAACAGTTACTGCGGTACATCGCCTCAGAGAGGACAGGCACAGGAAGTCCTCGTGTTATTCACATTGTCTCCCAGCAGGGACTGAAGGGTAGCATGGTACATTTACATTCAGTCATTTAGCAGACGCTCTTATCCCCCGGAGGCAAGTAGGGTGAAGTGCCTTGCCCAAGGACACAATGTAATTTGGCACAGCCAGGAATCGAACCGGCAACTTTCAGATTACAAGCCCAATTCACTAACTGCACAGCCATCTGACCTACATGCTCTGAGGTGTCTCCAGCAGGGACTGAAGGGCAGCATGGTACATGCTCTGAGGCACGCAGGCCAGGAGGAGCCCAGAGAAGCAGAAAGCATGAGTACTACTAAACCAACATCCTTCTGTCTACTTTTGCTGTCCACTTGGGGGCGCTGTGCGACCATATGTCATCTCTGTCTGGGGTTAACAGGGGTTTGCGTCCTTTAGACTGGTAGCTCCTCCGGCAGATCAACTCCCGCAGTTCACCTCCCACAGTTCACCTCCCACAGTTCACCTGTTGCTGATCACCTCCAGTTCACCTCCTGAAGTTCACCTCCCACAGTTCATCTCCTGAAGTTCCCCTCCCACAGTTCACCTGTTTCAGATCACCTCACACACTACCATCATCCACTGGGCAGACGGCTTGTAAAGTTGAATATATCGTGTCTGCTACAGCCTTGTCCGGTGTTGATGCTCTCACTCTGCCTTTGAGCCTGCAATGACTTTCAGGCTCTGTAGCCACTTCATACACCGACGTGGTTTTGTCAGCTACTTTTTCCATCGCCGCCACGTCGGCCTCTGCCGCTGACCCGTGTTTCTGGATGGTGCTGTAGACGGAAGTTTCCGGCTCCCTCGACGCAGGACTGTTCACTTGGTCTCTAACAGTGTCGTAGAGAGACGTGGTCCCATCTGCTTCGGTTTGAACCCCAAATGTCACTACGGACGCATGTTCCTGTACTGTGCTGTAGCTTGGATTTTCATGTCCTGTCATTGTTGAATCTTTCACAGGTCGAGAAGTTTCCTGTTATAAAAAATATTTTAAAAAATAATAATAAATAAATAAAAATAATAATTAATATAATATAATTATAAATATAATAATAAATAATAATCTACAAACCACACTGAGTTAAATAGTTGGATCAGAGACAGCAGCCTCGTACACATACCTGTGAGTTTTGGGAAGATTTCTGACACTTTAGTATAATCAATATCGCCACTATAATGGCTATCAGGGCTAGACCCCCCAATATAAACCACCAATAATCTGGCCACCAATGTGGAGTTATAACAGGAGCTGTAGTTCCATCTGGACCTGGGAGGATCACAGAAACCCAGCGGGAAAATATGAGGCTACATTAACAGAAATCTACGCACCACCAAAAGTTTAGAAATGATTGTATACGTAGCACCAGTCCTTACATATGTAATTCGTGGACTTTAAGAGCGTCTTCTTGCTAACATTGTTCTTGCCGGTACACTCAACATTCCCGCTAAGCTTCGAGATGTTGATGAAGACGTTGGTGGTTGATGATGATAACGTGCACCGACTATCATGTGAGTCGTCATCGCAGATGAAGGCAGCCCAGTTGCTTCCCACAGAGCAGTTGATTGACATGTTGCAGGTTCCGGCGGATGAATTAAAGTCGAAAGGTGTTATCTTCACAACTGGCATGGATACAGCTTCTGTGTGAATCAATAAAGTGAAAGAATAAGACTATAGAGAGAAAGAAGAATCATCCTTGAATCTAAAAGTAGACGTTTGAACAGCACAGTATCTGCACGCGGTTAGGCACTAGGCATGAATAAGCACAGCCGTTTTTAGCAAGGGAAGCACACTAGAATAAAAGGCTTTTAGACTCGCCCTGAAGATATTTTAAACTCCAAGTCTGCCCAGCTCATAAAAGGTTAATATCCTATAGGATGTATACATGTATACATTTTAAGACTAGTAAAAGACTGGTAAAAGTATTTTACTAGTCTTAAAAGACTAGAAAAAGTTTTTCAGTTTCGAGCTCAGTACATTTTATTCTTAATTACACTTATCGTAGAAAAGATTTAAGAAAATATGTAGGCCCACTGACGCTAATGAAATTATGTCTCACATCCTGACCAAGAAGAGCAGCAAAAATTTAACAACAAACAACAAAACTGGAGAGAAAATACTGAATGTGGAATTCAAAGTACCCCATTAGAATTTTCAAAAGTCCCATACTAAGGCCAACTACAAACACCTTGATGTAGCTAACAAAACAGAAACATGTCCCTTTCCTGCCGGACCATTCAAATATGGGTCGAAAAAGACCCATAGAACCCGCCTTAATAACTTTGCCATCCAATCACCGATTTTATTTCTGAAAACTGCCAGATACTCATGACAACTTAAGCTCAAGGCACATATCATTGGTTAAGGGGTTAGTGGGAGGGGGAAATAAATCTATCGTCTGCAACGGCAGCCATTGTTTTCTGAGGCGGAGCCAGAGCGGAGACCATGGGAGATTGCCTACAGTGTTAGATATACAGCTTCGAATTGAAATCGGAGACGATATTATGAGTTAAGACAAGTTCCTTAATATGTGTTGTCAATATTGTCTATTAAAAGTCTCAACTTTTTACTTACGAAGAATTTGTTTGTGGGAGTGACGCGAGTGTTTTCAGGAAAGAATGACGTGTCCGGCTTGGCCGTTTGTGACAGGCAGCAATGACGGTAGTAGCACTGTTTAGCTTCGATTTGAGCAGATTTCTAAAAAACTTCGAAAAACAACATTAACTAGGTAGATTATGTATACTCTAAGCTAAATGTACATGCCTTGTTTGGCCAATTCGGTCGATTGTGGAAGAAACTCGAACGTTTTTTACTTATCGAGAGGAGTATCCAGCCATAGCGCTAGCTGCTTTTAGCTGCTTTTGGGACAGGATAATTCCGGTTTCCCCCATGTCTCCACTAGTCACAAGAACGGTCATAACTTTTAATCAAAATAAGGTATTTCTAATCTGTCTTCTGTTCTACATTGCCCACAGACTTGTGGATATTCCACCTACTCAAAGTTTTTCTCTATCTTGTAATTAAAGTGGTGACAAATTCAGTTGTCTGATGAGGTATGGTGGATGGAGAAGTTTTTGTTAAAAATATCTACCTGAAACCACTTTGATAAAATATGATTTGCCTTAAGTAATCATATATTCATTGACATGATAAAAATCCCCTAGTTCTCCTCTTCAAGATGGTATAAACAGTTAAGGTGTATGATTTTATATGAAAATCCATAAAATATTAATATTAATATGCATATCATATTTCAACAGCATATGGAATGTTCGGAATTTTGTATTAGGCAGTAAAGGGGTGTACACTCACCTTCCACGATCAGTTTATAGCTGTTAGTGAATTCTGAGTCGTTTTTATAGGTTGTAGTTACAATGTAGATATCACTGTCTGTGTCCTTCAGACTCCTAATATACAGACTGTGGTTCACTCTGTTGTACTGAAACCTGTCTCTGAATGAATTAGTTACATTTCCCTTATTAACAATTAACTTAGTGTTGACTTTCCATTTTAGCTCTGTAATGTCCTCTAGAGAATTTGTAAAGCACAGACAGGTTAAGCTCCCTTTCAACCCATACTGGACGGTAGCAGAGGCCTGTGCTTTCATTCCTGTGAAGAGAATAAAGGTTTAAATAGGGATTTTCAAGTACCACAGTTTATTTAGCTAATATAGTAAAATCAGTCAAAAGCTGCTTTGCTCTGAAGAGAGAATGCCTGTCTACCACTATACAACTATTTGCTCATTTCAACCATCAGGTTGTTAACATATTTTACACTCTTCCGCTTGCATAACCAAATGTCAGGTTAACCTCATGACATAATTTGACCTTTTTACACCTTACTAACAACTACAATGATCAACCTAACTAAAACGTAGTTCAAACTTAACTCAACTCAAATCATTTAGTTTACCTGCGATGACAAAGATCAGATGACAAAAAAGAATGTTCATTTTCCGTATGATATGGAGAGCAGCTATCTTCCTGTGAGAAAACTGACAACTGAAAACAACAGTTTCCGCTTTGCATGATAACACCCCACTTCTCTGTGCATGTGTCAGATTCGTTTTTTTTAAATGGGAAATACACACACACACACATACACCCGCCTCTAAAACTGTAACTTCCATGTGTCTTACTATAAATCTCCCCATCATGTGACACCTTGTGATCAGGTGCATCACTGGGAAATAGATGCATGACCCCGTGTTGTCATTTCCCCCTGATGAAAACATGTACCTCACTACACTTTGCTGCAAACAGCTGGACTATGCAGGACATAGCCACTACCATCACCAGATTAAATGCATTCGTTTTAAAACACTTACATTTCACACCTGACAAGAACGTGGCTTTGAAACCGAAAATCGAGAAGTGAAACATCCTGTGTTGCCAGGTGCGTGAGGTAGATACTGTATGGTAAGATTTTATCATGCATTCTGCTAGTTTCATGTAAGCCTACCACTGAGTTTCTTCTCAACTCTAGCAGTTGAGCAGTGTTTCCTGTTGATGGGTTTTATCTGTATTTTTGCAAAACTTCAAAGTAATAGGACAATCTTTACCTCCCATGTGGTTCACCAACACTCGAGGTGTGATGAATAACAACCTGTGATATTAGACGGGATGTGGACTGATGTTATCGTTCCTATCCTGGGTCTAATCAACCAAAGAGAAAGAGAAAGAGAGATTAGTGGAAATAAAGAAAAAATTAGTCATAGATAATTTTAGAAACACACTGTAGTGATCATGTGTTTCCATGAGACTAAAACCCAAAAAGTCATGTTTTGGTTTTAACCTTACCACAAAGAAGAAATAAACACCAGGGCTGAGAAAATGAACAATTCAAAATTCCACACCTGATTTTAGCCTGCACACCTGGCCTTAAGAGAGCGAAAACCAAAAAGTGTTTTAAAAGTTTGAAAATTTATTAAAACAGGCACTTGGTAGAATTGATAGTTAGGTTTCCAGGCCTGCACTATATAACAGGTGAGACTGGACACTGAAGATTCCCACAAGCAAAACCAGTCATTCAGATATTAGAAAATCCCCTCAAGAAATAACATACGCAGGCTAACCATGCTGTCCCCTTATGATGAGTGATCAGGCTTTCCTGGCATGGTAGTGTTGTGTTTTAATGCTGTGTAGATTCCAGAGCAGTTCAAGCTGGACATGGGGCGGGGGGGGGGGGAACATGTTTCAAATTCCCTTTAAAAGGTAAACTCAAAACCAAACACCAGAAAATGCAACCCAGTTCAAGAGATGTTATCACAAGGGAAGATGTTCAGCTGACTTCCTGTGTGCGCAGCGGGGTGTCACATGTCACATGATGTGTCGCTTTGATGTGACACCCCGCTGGTTCTGAAGAGTGACATAACATCTCTGAGTTGATCTTAGTTTAACAGTAGTATTGGGTAGAGAGAGGCATTCTATGGTGCTTGGCTCGAAAGGGCTTTCTTTCCTTTTTAAGTATGTCATATGTTTTCTCACATGTACATACACAGCTATTTTTCCGGACACACACACACTCTCATACTGGTCATAGAGGGTGCTAACTCGCACACACGGTCGCATGCGCGCACACACACTCACACACAGTACACACACACACACGTAATATGTTTATAAACCAGTGTGATAAATCATACAGTTAGTCCAGTTAAGCTCTCAGTGTACAGTACTGCTTTTCCCGTGGAGTTAAAGTGCTTTTAGTAGTGTTACCAAACTTCCTCCATTCACATTCAAAACACACGGTTTATATATTCCAATGACGACAAACATTCCGTCCAAGCTAGACACTTCAAATACATATTGAGTGAGTGCTGACAAGCTGTTAGAGACACAAACGTAAAACTCCGCCAACCAACGCAATACATTCCATTTTGACTACTGTAGAAACAGCAAGCTTCCAGTGTCTCCAAGTCGACTCTTTCTCTCCCGTTAAAACACCTTGTCAGGGCTGTGGAGAACACTGAGGAACATCAGTCCTCCATGATTTTGTGATTGAGTTCCAGGGAAACAGTTCACCTCAGGGTTCCGTTTGGTTTTGGTCGCCATTGATCTTTTCAATTTGTTTCCAAGTGCCCCCGTGAATACATACACGTCTGTCATTTGGGAAAACTTCCATTGTTGGTTGCGGGGTGAACCTTGGAGCATGCACAACGTGATTCTGCAAGACCTAGATTCCATTCAGTTTGAACCAAAAGACACATCTGTTTTGCACATGTGGGCGTGCGTGTGTAAAAATAGAAGCATGGGTTTTTTCCGATATGCCACTCCAACTTCCCCATCTCTCTCTCTCTCTCTCTCTCTCTCTCTCTCTCTCTCTCTCTCTCTCTCTCTCTCTCTCTCTCTCTCTCTCTCTCTCTCTCTCTCTCTATCTATCTATCTCTCTCTCTCTCTCTCCCTCTCTCCCTCTCTCTACACATTACTGATGCGGACATTGAGAGGACTGCTGTCCCTCCCCCTCCCCCTCTCCCTCCCCCTCTCCTCCCCCCTCTCGCCCCCCTTCTCCTTATAGCTCTCCTCCAGGCGCATCTTCTCTGGGTCCGCCCCCCCGGCCTCCTCGGTCGCCCCCCTGCGGCGGACCGGCGAGCGGGCGGCGGGGCTCGGGGGCGGGGCCTGTTTGAAAAAGGGCGGGGTCTTGGTCTTGGCCACCTTGTCGAAGAAGGCGAAGTCGGCCACGTACTTGCCCGAGGCGGAGAGGGAGACCACGGGGGGGAACTCGTAGCCCCACAGGATCTCGTCGGGCAGGTAGGAGGTGCGTACCTGGCAGGTGGCCGAGGTGGGCTCCACCGTGGCGCTCAGGATCACCAGCAGCTCAAAGTCGGCCAGGTCCGGGTCCGTCCACCCCCCGCCTGGAACACAGAGCACAGACAGGCTGAGCACGCCTGCTAGGACCAGGGAGGGTGTTGGTGTAGCTGAGCGTGGAGGACATGGTCATGGAATATGGCTACGTAGGGCAGGCCACACGAGGTCACAAGCACTCCCCCACGCTTTAAAATGACGTTTGGAGAAAGTGAACACACGTTGAAACGTATTTCACACAGCTACATTGACTGTATTGTGGTTTCAGACACGCACAGACCGTGTTTTGCTGTTTGAACGACATGTGTCACGACCAGTAATAAGGGGAGCTACAGGGGTGTTACATTTACAGTTAGTCATTCAGCAGACACTCTTATCCAGAGCGACTTACAGTAAGTACAGGGACATTCTACCGAGGCAAGTAGGGTGAAGTACCTTGCCAAGGACACAACATCATTTGACCCAGCGGGGAATCGATCCGGTAACCATCTGATTACTAGCCCGACTCCCTCACCGCTCAGCCATCTGACTCCCTATACTCTGGTATGGGTATTTCCACGTATAAACCCATGAACACATTATACAAATGACATGCTCAATGGCATATACACACAAAAAAGCACCCACAAACACAAGCACATACTCTGTCATCTGATGAGTTGTCATGTCTGTCATCTGTCTGAACAGTACTTCCCCTAACCCACACCCAGTACTGCTCTCACTGGGAAAACACAGGGGTTCGTAACACACACACACACTTTCATCCTAAACACGGATTCACACACAAACGTAAACAGTGAGGGACTTAATCTATAGTGTGACTTAGTAACTCACATTATGACAGATATAAACATCACACACACACACAGCACGGGTAGGGATGGTGAGGTGGGGGGGGGGGGGCGGTGTGTGAGAGGTAGGCACCAACATGGTTCCAGACCGCTGAATATAGCGGGCTCGAGCAGGGAACCTTAGAGACCCCTACAGAACGTCTGGCCAGAGGCCAGCCGCCTCGCCTCACTTGCAGAACCAAGCAGAACGTTCTGTCGTCGATTCACGCGTCCGTGCACCGTCAAGCTGGGCGCACGGTCGCCACCGAGTCTGAAGGCCGATCACCCGTCCGTACAATTCTGTGAAAGGACGTCTGTACTGCAGTGAAGTCACAGCTGTAGTTGGGAACTGCAGGGATGGGTATAGCTCAGTGGTTAGAGCATTGGAGTGCAGCTGATGAGGTTGTGGGTTCAAATCTCTTTCTGTGCGGTCATTGTGGTCAAAGTAACTGCTGAGTGAACAGATGATTGTACATGTGTGTCTCCCGAGGAGAAGAGATTATCTGCTGGACGAACACGGCTTCGGAAGTGAGGGGGAACCAGAAACAGGAAAAGTACATTTAGAGGATCATGCTGGAATGCCAAAGAACATGTATTTGACAGATATCCAAC